>NC_091750.1:26707200-26714700 GCF_043380555.1 Nothobranchius furzeri | reverse complement strand
GATTAATATTTTCTCTGTGTAGCGGTGGCAAATGTGTATTATTTATTTGATATTCTGAATAAATATACAATATTACCTTGCTTGATCTTTTTTTGTAAATATCAGAAAATTATAGGGCTTAATCAGAAGATTCTAGGATTCTTTAATAAAGCTCCATCACACATCCGTGACCTGATTGTTCCATACGTTCGTAACCGAGCACTTCGCTCTCAGACTGCAGGTCTACTGGTGGTTCCCAGAATATCTAAAATTAGGATGGGAGGTAGATCTTTTAGTTATCAGGCTCCTCTCCTGTGAAACCAGCTCCCAGCTTTAGTCCGTGAGGCAGACATTTTGTCTACTTTTAAGAATAGGCTTAAAACATTTTTATTTGATAGGGCCTATGGTTAAAATTTGATGTTAGCCTAGATCTGGACAAGTGGGGGAGTAGATGGAGGTGGAGTGTACAGTCGGTAAAGACGGCTCTCCCTTGCCCTGCCTCCAACATGCCTCCATCTAAAAGGCTAGGTTATCCAGAGTTATCTCTGTAGTTATGCTGCTATAGGCTTAGACTGCTGGAGGACACACTGACCACTTTTCACACTCTACTGCTTTCTTCTACAATCTGCTCTTTAACTGTATTATTTCCTGTTATTTCAGCTGTTAAATTTATTTTTTCTCTAAGTGTTTTTCTCCCCAGAAGAAGCTACAACGATGTTCTGCTGAGCTGTGGTGGCCTCATGGAGGGGGCCATCGACTAGCACACTGCTGCTAACCACTTAAACTTTCTTCCTCTCCTGATAATGACTTTTTACTCTCTTTGACGTTGAATGTGCTACTACTAGTTTACCCGTTTAATTATAGATTCACTAGGATAAATACAATGAAGTTTATCTCTCACCAAATAGAATATTTACCAAGAACTCATAATGTAACCATAGAAACACTACGTGTGTGTGTGTGTGTGTGTGTGTGTGTGCGTGTGCGTGCGTGCGTGCGTGTGTGTGTGTGTGTGTGTGTGTGTGTGTGTGTCTGTGTGTGTGTGTGTGTCTGCTCTGTCTTCTCGATCCCCAGTGAGTCGTGGAGGATGGCTGCTTATACTGAGCCAGGATCCTCTGGAGGTTTCTTCCTGTTAAAAGGGAGTTTTCCTCTCCACTTTCGCTATATGCTTGCTTAGTATGAGGATTTCTGTAGTGACTTGATGCAATTAGCTGGGTTCCTTACATAGGAAACATTTTTTCTGATCAGCTTAATGATCTGACCTGGATTGGAATGTTTATTATGTGAAGTGCCTTTAGACGACTCTTGTTGTGATTTGGCGCTATATAAATAAAACTGAATTGAACTGAATTTTCTTTAATAAGCAATTATACACACTTTGTTTTAATTCATGAAAGAGTCAGGTTTACAGTAAAAAATGATTTTTATTACAAGAAAAACACGACAAGTGAACTAAGCATTTACCGTGAATGGATGGGTCTAAAGGTGATGTAGGCTATGTGTAAATGAGGTGTCGGTCAGAACTTCTGAATCTCAGAGAGCGGCGTCTCCAGATGAAAAAGAATTTGGTTAGCAATAAACTATGAGGTTGATTGTTATCAAAGCACATTCAGACGCAATCTCTCTGTGTTCTACTCTCACCCTTTGGTTGACCCTCATCCGGATCCGGAGGTCAGAAGAGGTCGGATGAGCTCAGGGCACCCAGGTCCGGTAGATTGACCGTAAGCACCAACTTTCTCCAATCTCAAGAGATGTCACCAGGCATCACCGGATGGAATCAGCTTGCGTCTCAGAAATAACTATTAAGAAGTGAACAATTCAGCTTTGTTCTGCTGTTATGATTTTAACAGCCAGTCAGAGGCTGACAGAAAGGAAGACGTTACCAAGGCAACTCTCAGAAACACATCTTCTTTAATATGGAAGTCCTGATCTGGGTAAAAGGTTTTAGCTATGTATATGGGACTTTAACTTAGTCGTACTTGTTATGGTGGATGTGCAGGTGTGTGGACCTTGTCGTCAAAACACAGGGAACACTTTGCATTCTAGTAGATAAACAACATCCAGTCAATGAGCACAATTAATGAAGCATTTCATTTCATAATACTATAATTATAATGAGTAGTCATAAACAAATGATTATGTAATGATTGTCTAGATTATAAGTCATAGGAGTTCATATTGATTTACTAAAATCATTCTTGACATCAGCACTGATTTGAGCTGGATCTTCTGTCTTCTGCAGCTGAGACCTTGAGGAAAGTAAGTTAATGTTATGATTTAGACTTGTGGAGTCTGAATCCCAGCTTGTGTGAAGGCAGACTTGTTTAAAGGGAACACGTGCAATGTTGTGTCTCCTCTCTGACCAGATGTTGAATAGATGTCAGGCTGTACCTAAACTGACCATTGCTGGACGCTACATCTGTGTGTAAATATTTCAGATTAACTAGACTGTAAAACGTCAGTTAGTCCCATGTTTAAAGAGTGGGTCAAGCGTGCCTCAGAGTCATTCTCCACCCACGTATTTTAAAAACTGCAACATTAGTAGGCGTTGCCTGGCAGACCGAGAGGGCGGAGCCGAAGCAGTGACGAAAACGATGGGTATCGAGACGATGCTAGAGGTGGGAGCTAAGCTAACGGAGGTAGCAACCTAGCTACAACTGGAGTTAACTGTGCACAACACCAGAGCTTCTGAGTCAGAGATACGCCGGGCTGACCGCTGGGTAAAACCGGGTGGAACACAGAGGTCTCCGAGAGCTCCACCAGCCGATAGTGGGAACCCAGCTCCACCAACATGTTATATTTCAACCCATTTTCTAAAGTGCAGCGTTATGTTAAATGCACTGGGTTTTACCCTATTACATTTAAATTTCATGGTTAAACAGTACATGTTAAAATCTAAGCTCAGCTCGGCAGTGACCTAAAATACATAAACATAATTTTACTTACCGAAAAAAATGAAGTGGAGACTCCTTGGACGCTCTATTAGTGCAATTAATGCCACAGCAAGTCATTTTGTCCAACAATTGCACAAATAATATCCCAAATGAACGCACACACGCTGCAACTAATGGTCTAAGTTGAGAGACTGAAACTGACGGAACAGTTTTCAGGCAAGGCCGAGGCTCTACTGAGGCCTTTCCCCGGAGCTAGCTCTGTGGTCACGTGGGTCTGATGCTCATTAATTATACAAAATTTTAGGCTTTTAATACACTTAAACAGAAGTGTGAGAAAAAAAATTCACCCCCCTCAGAGTTGTCATGAGTGTAAACTAGATCATTTAAACCAAAAACATGTTCTGGAACCAGGCTGTAAACATGTTTATTTCTGCTGTGAAATTGGTATTTTTAACATGGGAGTCAATGAGGATTTGCTCGCTTCTGTCCCGCATTGTGGGGGCTTGGTCTCCACACAGACGGAGATGTAGCAGTTAGGGTTTACATCCAAGACTCACCTTGGAAGGATCTCCTCAACTGGTGAACTATGAAAACTTCAGTCACCCCAAAAGCTGGAATCAAAGTGTTTTAATTGGAGAAGAGACCCTCTTGCTTAAATAAAAACTATAACTTTCAACCCATAATGTGGTAAAACATTTCAGGGCCATTGACTTCCTGTCTGACCCAATCTGAGCTGCAGATAATGACACAAACTGAGAGCGTAACAGAAAGGCTCTTGGTGTAAACGTAGCACTCGCTGACGTCGTTGGGTCCGTTTTAGGGGGGCTTCAGCTTAAAAGCCCCCCCTATCATTTTGGTTATTTAATTTTTTTCAGTTAACTTTTTATTATTTATTCACATCTACATGCTCAACACAATCACGACACGTGTAGTTGGTACAGGAGTTTTTTTAGTCTGAAACAGAAATAATAATTAATGAATATAGAACTACACCGTCGCACACAGGAACTATCAAGAAAGGACTTCCTCCACTTCCTTAACCCCGACAGCTTTGTTGACAAGTCAGGGGGCGGGTACAGCAAAACCTATATGTCGATGAGCAAACCCTGCTCAGCGCTCTTGTAAGTCACTCAACATCACATTAGGGTAAGACAGCAACAGCAGCACACCGTTAACATTTCAAGGTTATAGTTCAGACTTCAGAGAGATGAAAATGCTACCGCACCGACATGCTAATGCTAACTCCGCTAGCATGTTTACATGCCGCAAACCATAATGAAAAGCTTTGATGTCAAGTAAAATGGTCAGAAAACTCCCCTGAAGTGACGTGATTAACGAGCCAGCCAGTTCATTGAGTGACTTAGTGCCACCAACTTGAGCGTACAGTAATGAGTCTGCACAAACAGAACCTGTTCTGCGCTCGTGTGCAGCAGCTGCAGCCCTCTCTGTGGGCTCAACTCTGTCTCTGTGCATGCAAATCTCTCCCTTCTTTCAACAAGTAACCTCTCCAACAGTCAATCACAGACAGCTCTGTTTTATCCAATCAAAGCATGTCCAGGAAACACTGCTTTACAGAAAAACACCCATTTAACAGCTTATTGAACAGCTTTCTGCTGCCGGTTAGCTACCAGTCACCATCCACTGCCTGCAAAATACTTTGTTGTAATTCATGTGTCATGATTAGGGTGACCATATTTGACTTCCAGAAAAGACACATTGCCCATTCCTAAAACTGTTAAATTGCACTCTTTTCAGTTAAAGAGGATTTTTAATTTCAACATATAAAGTGTTTCTTCTCTGTTTGGTCAGACATAAATGATCCCTTGATGTGTAAAAGGAAGTGAACAGTGGAAATGTCCCAGGAAAAGAGGAGGGTCAATCAACCTAATTAAATATAATTATATAAAGTCCTCTTTATCTGAAAAAAGTGCAATTTTCCTGGCAGTATTTCCTGGAGCAACAGCAGGGAGAGATCTGTGCAGGCAGAGACGGAGTTGAGCATGCAGAGAGAGGGCTGCACACGACTGCAGAGCAGGTTGTGCTCTTGCAGATTTATCACTGCACGCTCCAGTTGGTGGCACAAAAATCACTCCACACTAAAAACCTGAATCAGAATATGGCCGAATGTGTTTATTATTGACCATTTTCTATATCATATATTTTTTCTATAATATACATATTATATTATAGGTACATATATGTATCTATAATATAGTAAACAGCCAATTTTATATATGTCACATGTATTCAAAAGAACCTGTCAAGATGGTCTTCAACTCCCACCTCCGGCAGAGCTTTGACCACGTCCCGAGAGCAGTGGGGGACATTGAGTCCGAGTGGGCCTTGTTCCACTCTGCGATTGTCGAGGCGGCTGTTGCTAGCTGTGGTCGTAAGGTGGCCGGTGCCAGTCGTGGTGGCAACCCCCGTACCCGCTGGTGGACACCAGAGGTTCGGGGAGCCGTCAGGCTGAAGAAGGAGGCCTACAGGGCGTGGCTGGTCTGTGGGTCTCCGGAGGCAGCAGACAGGTACCGGATAGCCAAGCGGGGTGCAGCAGTGGCAGTTGCCGAGGCAAAATCTCGGGCGTGGGAGGAGTTTGGTGAGGCCATGGAGAAAGACTATCGATCGGCTCCAAAGAGGTTCTGGCAAACTGTCCGGCGCCTCAGGAGAGGAAGGCAGCAACTCGCTCACACTGTTTACAGTGGGGATGGGGAGCTGCTGACGTCAACTGAGGCTATAGTCGGACGGTGGAAGGAATACTTTGAGGAGCTCCTCAATCCCACCAATGCGCATTCCGAGGAGGAACCAGAGCTGGGAGGCCTGGGGATGGACTGTCCGATCTCGGGGGCAGAAGTTGCTGAGGTAGTCAAACAACTACACAGCGGCGGAGCCCCGGGGGCGGATGAGGTTCGTCCTGGGTATCTCAAGGCTATGGATGTTGTAGGGCTGTCATGGTTGACACGTCTCTACAACATTGCGTGGTCATCGGGGGCAGTTCCTAGGGAGTGGCAGACCGGGGTGGTGGTCCCCATCTTTAAGAAGGGTGACCTGAGGGTGTGTTCCAACTATAGGGGGATCACACTCCTCAGCCTCCCTGGAAAGGTCTACTCCAAGGTACTGGAGAGGAGGGTCCGATCGATAGTTGAATCTCAGATAGAGGAGGAGCAATGTGGTTTTCGTCCTGGCCGTGGAACTGTGGACCAGCTCTATACCCTTGCAAGGGTGATGGAGGGGGCATGGGAGTTTGCCCAACCAATCCACATGTGCTTTGTGGATTTGGAGAAGGCTTATGACCGTGTCCCCAGGGGCACCCTGTGGGGGACGCTCCAGGAGTATGGGGTGGGTGGCTTTCTGTTAAGGGCCATTCAGTCCCTTTACCAGAGGAGCGTGAGTTTGGTCCGCATAGCCGGTAGTAAGTCGGACCTGTTCCCAGTGAGGGTTGGACTCCGCCAGGGCTGCCCTTTGTCACCGGTTCTGTTCATCACTTTTATGGACAGAATTTCTAGACGCAGCCGTGGTGTGGAGTGTGTCGAGTTTGGTGGCAGGAGAATCTCGTCTCTGCTTTTTGCGGATGATGTGGTCCTCCTAGCTTCATCCAGCTCTGACCTTCAGCTCTTGCTGGGTAGGTTCGCGGCCGAATGTGAAGCGGCTGGGATGAGGATCAGCACCTCCAAATCTGAGACCATGGTTCTCGACCGGAAAAGGGTGGCTTGCCACCTCCGGGTCGGGGGAGAGGTCCTACCTCAAGTGGAGGAGTTTAAGTATCTCGGGGTCTTGTTCACGAGTGAGGGTAGGAGGGATCGGGAGATCGACAGGCGGATTGGTTCGGCGTCTGCAGTGATGCGGACGCTGAGCCGATCTGTCGTGGGGAAGAGGGAGCTGAGCCAGAAAGCCAGGCTCTCGATTTACCGGTCGATCTACGTCCCAATCCTCACCTATGGTCATGAGCTTTGGGTAATGACCGAAAGAACGAGATCGCGGATACAAGCGGCCGAAATGAGTTTCCTCCGTAGGGTGGCCGGGCTCAGCCTTAGAGATAGGGTGAGGAGCTCGGACATTCGGGAGGGACTCGGAGTAGAACCGCTGCTCCTCCGGATCGAAAGGAGCCAGTTGAGGTGGTTTGGGCATCTGGTCAGGATGCCTCCTGGACGCCTCCCTGGGGAGGTGTTTCGGGCATGTCCTGCCGGCAGAAGGCCCCCGGGTCGACCCAGGACACGTTGGAGAAGTTACATCTCCAATCTGGTCCGGGAACGCCTTGGGGTCCTGCCGGAGGAGCTGGTGGACAAGGCCGGGGAGAGGACGGCCTGGAGCTCCCTAGTTGGGATGCTGCCCCCGCGACCCGGACCCGGATAAGCGGAGGAAGACGAGAGACGAGTATTCAAAAGCTACATCAGAACATATATTAAAACCAATATGTTTTTATGAATTCTTTCCATGTGGGTTGTCAGTTGCTTAATATTTCCTATGTGCACCTATGGGAAAGAAAGGAGATATTGTACTCATCTAACTTTAACATAAATTTTGGCAGCTCGATGTGACGTTATGGAAAATGCCATCATCATGAGCAACCAAGCATAGGCTATATTAGGCTAACATTTGTCCATATTCTGTCCCATTTATCCACCAATGG
>NC_091750.1:26652200-26702200 GCF_043380555.1 Nothobranchius furzeri | reverse complement strand
TATTTAATAAACCAGACATCACACCTTTCTGGGTCACTTAGAAAACTCTTAAACAGACCAGGTCATGTTTCATCAGCGTTCATTCACTGTCTCATTTAACATCACTGTGTCACCATTTATAATCATTTGCCTTTCATTATTAATATAGTAATAAATAGATTTTTATGAATTATATTTTTGTCTCTGAGTCTAATTATGATCAGGTGTTGTTTCCCTGATTAACCAAGGTACCTAGTTTCATCAGCAATCCAATATTAAAGACTCAATAATATTGATAATCCAGATTTTATGGAATTTTACATTTTATTTAACATCTTTATATTCTATTGACAATTTATCAAAAATGACCACTTATAAATCATTACAAGGCCGTGATGTACAGGTCTGCAAGAGGGGCTGATGTTGATGATAACCTCTTGATATGTGGAGGGTTAAACAGCAAGTTCAGAACATCTGTGTCTCTGGAACGTCTTTGTCTCTGGAACATCTGTGTCTCTGGAACATCTGTGTCTCTGGAACATCTGTGTCTCTGGAACATCTGGAACATCTGTGTCTCTGGAACATCTGTGTCTCTGGAACATCTTTGTCTCTGGAACATCTGTGTCTCTGGAACATCTGTGTCTCTGGAACGTCTTTGTCTCTGGAACGTCTTTGTCTCTGGAACATCTGTGTCTCTGGAACATCTGTGTCTCTGGAACATCTGTGTCTCTGGAACATCTTTGTCTCTGGAACATCTGTGTCTCTGGAACATCTGTGTCTCTGGAACGTCTTTGTCTCTGGAACATCTGTGTCTCTGGAACATCTGTGTCTCTGGAACATCTGTGTCTCTGGAACATCTGGAACATCTGTGTCTCTGGAACATCTGGAACATCTGGAACATCTGTGTCTCTGGAACATCTGTGTCTCTGGAACATCTGTGTCTCTGGAACATCTGGAACATCTGGAACATCTGTGTCTCTGGAACGTCTGTGACTCTGGAACATCTGGAACATCTATTTCTCTGGAACGTCTGTGTCTCTGGAACATCTGGAACATCTGTGTCTCTGGAATATCTGTGTCTCTGGAACATCTGGAACATCTGTGTCTCTGGAACGTCTTTGTCTCTGGAACATCTGTGTCTCTGGAACATCTGTGTCTCTGGAACGTCTTTGTCTCTGGAACATCTGTGTCTCTGGAACATCTGTGTCTCTGGAACATCTGGAACATCTGTGTCTCTGGAACATCTGTGTCTCTGGAACATCTGGAACATCTGTGTCTCTGGAACGTCTTTGTCTCTGGAACATCTGTGTCTCTGGAACATCTGTGTCTCTGGAACATCTGTGTCTCTGGAACGTCTTTGTCTCTGGAACGTCTTTGTCTCTGGAACATCTGTGTCTCTGGAACATCTGTGTCTCTGGAACATCTGTGTCTCTGGAACATCTGGAACATCTGTGTCTCTGGAACGTCTTTGTCTCTGGAACATCTGTGTCTCTGGAACATCTGTGTCTCTGGAACATCTGTGTCTCTGGAACATCTGTGTCTCTGGAACGTCTTTGTCTCTGGAACATCTGTGTCTCTGGAACATCTGTGTCTCTGGAACATCTGTGTCTCTGGAACATCTTTGTCTCTGGAACGTCTGTGTCTCTGGAACATCTGTGTCTCTGGAACATCTGTGTCTCTGGAACGTCTTTGTCTCTGGAACATCTGTGTCTCTGGAACATCTGTGTCTCTGGAACATCTGTGTCTCTGGAACATCTGGAACATCTGTGTCTCTGGAACATCTGTGTCTCTGGAACATCTGTGTCTCTGGAAAATCTGTGTCTCTGGAACATCTGTGTCTCTGGAACATCTGGAACATCTGGAACATCTGTGTCTCTGGAACGTCTTTGTCTCTGGAACATCTGTGTCTCTGGAACATCTGTGTCTCTGGAACATCTGTGTCTCTGGAACATCTGGAACATCTGTGTCTCTGGAACGTCTGTGTCTCTGGAAAATCTGTGTCTCTGGAACATCTGGAACATCTGTGTCTCTGGAACATCTGTGTCTCTGGAACATTTGGAACATCTGTGTCTCTGGAACATCTGTGTCTCTGGAACATCTGTGTCTCTGGAACATCTGGAACATCTGGAACATCTGTGTCTCTGGAACATCTGTGTCTCTGGAACGTCTGTGACTCTGGAACATCTGGAACATCTATGTCTCTGGAACGTCTGTGTCTCTGGAACATCTGGAACATCTGTGTCTCTGGAATATCTGTGTCTCTGGAACATCTGGAACATCTGTGTCTCTGGAACGTCTTTGTCTCTGGAACATCTGTGTCTCTGGAACATCTGTGTCTCTGGAACGTCTTTGTCTCTGGAACATCTGTGTCTCTGGAACATCTGTGTCTCTGGAACATCTGGAACATCTGTGTCTCTGGAACATCTGTGTCTCTGGAACATCTGTGTCTCTGGAACGTCTGTGACTCTGGAACATCTGGAACATCTGGAACATCTGTGTCTCTGGAACGTCTGTGACTCTGGAACATCTGGAACGTCTGCTCCAGCGTAGCCTCAGATAATGTTGATAATCTCATCTTTCTCCAAAAACCTCACATGCAGAATGAAGAAACTGTCTGTCATAAGAATGCACTTAAGAAAATGTTTGTGTTTATTCTGTTTTCTGCAGTGCACCTTTTGTTTTACATTGTTTACCTGTTTACAGTTTTAAAGTACTGTCACCTTTGACCTTGAGCCTGGTGCGCTGCACAACCAATAGGCTTTGGCCACTGGACCTCAGGGACCTGCTGGGGGTGATATTTCTGATCGTGTCGTTAATGTTTGAGTAAAACTTGTTTGAGGCTCATGGCGGAGCAGGTTGCAGGTTCAAACCCCAGCTGCAGCCCTCAATGGAGTTAACATGCTTTCTTTAGTTTTCGGCCACAGACCAGAAACATTCATGTCTCCGAGTGTCCCTGGGTCAGCCTGGACACCTGTCCAGGTGTCCCTCGCGTCTTGTCTGGGGACTGATGGACATAGTCACCAGCTCGCTGGTGTGCTTGACGTTAGACACAACGAGAGACATTTTCAGATTTCATATTGTTGAGATAGCGTTGAAGATGCCCTCCAAGTGCATCATGGGAAGAGTGATGAGTTTGGTTCTGAACAGGCTAGCTGATGTCGTAAAGCTTTTATTGTGAAGTCAGGACTGAAGGTCAGGAACCAGACAAACATCTGGGAGGATTCTGAGGATCACTTCACTTGGTTCTTCTGAAACACAGCCCTGATCTTCCGCCGGACCTCTTTGATCTGCAGCCCGTAGATGATGGCGTTCAGAGCAGGAAGGGCGATGTGGCCGAGGACCGCCGCCACCTTCCTGTGGTCAGACAGCTGTGGGAAGCGGTGCAGGATGACGATGACGAAGCCCAACACCAGCAGGGTGATGTAGACCACCAGGTGAGAGACGCACGTCTGCAGCGCTTTGCTGTTCAGGACCTTGCTCCTGCTGCGGAGACACACGACGGCGATCTTCAGGTAGGTGATGCTGATGCTGCAGATGGACGAGCCCAGAAGAACCACCGTGTAGCCGAGTCCGTAGATGTTGTTGACGAGGAGGTTTTCACACGAGAGGCTGAATAGAGAGGCGTTGTCGCAGTACAGGTTGAAGACCAGCCTTCGGCAGCGTGACAGGCGCAAGCTGAGACCGATCAGAACCAGAACCAGCACCGCAGCTGATCCCCAGGCAGCCCAGGACAGACTCACCACCATCTTGTGGGTCATCACGGTGGCGTACCTCAGTGGGCTGCAGATAGCCACGTATCGGTCGAAGGCCATGATCATGAGGACAGTGTGGGAGACGCTGGCGTGGAGGTGGACGCAGAAGGCCTGGACAGCACAGTCAGTGTAGTGGACGTGGCGCTCCATGTCCCACAGGATCAGGTCTCTGAGGACATGGGGGACAGTAACCGTGGCCCCAAAAACATCATTGATGCTCATGTTACAGAAGAGAAGGTACATCGGCTGCTGAAGGGTCTGACCAGCCAGGATCAGAACCACCAAGCCCACATTGGACACCACGATGAAGACATAGACAAGGAGCAGGAGGATGAAGGCAGGCAGGAAGGACTGGGAGTTCACCTTCAGAGCCTCCAGGGTCAGGATGTCCAGGTCCAAAGTCCAGTTCATGTTTCATCTGCAGGTCCGGACCCGAGTCTTACCAGGAATCCGGATCAGACCAGAACCAGAGTCCGACCGGCGCTGAGCGTTTCGTCACAGAACAAGTCAAAACTTCATTTCAAACATCAGTAAACAAAACCCTGAAATCATCTGCAGAGGAAACTGTGGCACAAAAACACGAACGGCGTGGTGTCAGAGGTCTCACACACACACACACACACACACACACACACACACACACACACACACACACACACACACACACACACTAGCTGTGCACTATTCAGCAGAGTGAGGTTCTGATCTGAGCGAACCGAGCCTCTCAGAACCAGATTCATCACTAAGTTCAGCTCCTGTTTTTAAGCCTAAAGGAGACACGCACACACTCCACCCCCAGACCACCAGCTGAGACAGCACACACACTTTTATCTGGAGCGTCGCGTCCAACAGACCAGCTGTTGCCCGGTAACCACCGGTGTGCTCATCAGGAACCTCCTGAGGGTCCATCACTATAACCTGTGACAGCTTCATGTAGTTTGTCACGACCAGAGCCGATGAAGATGAAACCCTCTGGGTGGAACTCAGAGAGGTGCACACATCAGAGCTGAAGGGGCGGAGCTACCTGAAGGTCACACTGGAGATGACCCTGAAGAGAGAGCAGAGAGTCTCATCTCACGTCCTTCACCCTGAGACTGGACGGTAGGAGGAGGGAGGTGAGGGTCGGTACCAGTATGTACCACATGCCGTCACCCACTCATGTCCGCCTGCTCTTTGTAGACGTGACATCAGCTCGGACCCGACTCTGGTACACGGTTATGCACGCTCACATTCACACTGCTGGTGATGGTGAGCTACTATGTAGCCACAGCTGCACTGGGGCGGTCTGACAATGGTGATGCTTCCATTTGTACCATCAGCCACTCTGACCACCTCCACCAACACAGACAAGTAAGGCGAAGCATCTTCCCAAGGACCCAACAGCAGGTAGGAGCTGGGATCGATCCCACAACCCTCCAATCACAAGGCCTCCTGAGCTCCTGCTACACGGATTTCCATACATTCAAAACCAACGACGTGTCCGCCCACTGGAAGGAGGTGGAACACCTGGAGGGTTGGAGTAGAGGAAACCTCTGCATCGGTGTGAAGAAGACCAAGGTCATGCACCAACACATCAGAGGGGCAGCAGTGGCAGCGGGCTCAAGCTTCAGGAATCTAGCTGTTCACATTTTGGACCAACTCGGCTGAAGCTACACCTTCTGCCCGGCTAGAAAGACACACCTGTTCCTTTAGCTGCTCAGGAAGCGGAGGCTTGCTGGACTCATGTGTGATTAGTAGACAAGCGTGGTTGAAACACGCATCATTACTTCATTTAAACAGAAGAACATCATGTGTGTGATTCAGGGCCTCAGGCAAAGCAGATCAGAAAGTAGCTGTTTTAGCGTTCAGGCACCCTCGAGCTGACCGCAGAGGGAGGAGCCTCGGACATCAGGACCTGACCTCAGGTGGAATGATGTCTCACTTCAGTACCGTGAAGATCACCGAATTCGGTACTTTTTAAGGTACCGACCGAATTCCACAGTACCGACCGAGCACCGATTCACTTCATTTGAAACGGTGCCTCGTTTCTGTACCCGTCCTTCACAACGAGAACTTGCCTAGACAGCTGTGCATGCGCAAGAGCGTTATGTCATCGGTCGCTGCGAGCCAGTTGTAAACAGCGCAGCTCCGGTAGGTAAATAAAATGTTTAAGATGACGTTAGCTTGATTTGTTAGCTTCCATTTCACTAATGGTGCGTTCGCTTTCTCCTCGGAACTCCGAATTTTCGACCAGATGAACATGAACGCGCTCTAACGTTTGGCTTCACTTTACTAAATGCGACGGGTGATTGGGTGAAGATGAAACCAGCGACAACGATCTAAGTGTGAGGCATCATCGTTTTAATCTGCTCCAGCAGTTAAATAAACTGTTAAAGATAACGTTAGCTTGATATGTTAGCTTCCATTGCTACCATTGTTGTCAGCTAATGGTGCGTTCGCTTTCTCCTCGGAAATTCTAACTTCCCAGTAGGAAAAATCAAATGAAAAAAGACGGCAAAAGGAATGAAGATACACAGTAAATTTAGTTCACAGTAAAGATGTTTGCTTCAGTTTAATTATCAGCTTATAAAACTACAAGGACGATGTTAAAATACAAACAGTTGTATGTTATTTATCGTGATATTTATCAAATATTGATATATACTGAGAAAAATATATATTTAATTATAAAAGAGAATTAAAAATATTAAACACTCAAAAGTATCGAAAATTGGTACCGTTAAGTACCGGTATCGATTCCTAGGTACCGGGAATTAGTACCGGATCGATTCAAATGTCAAAGGTACCCATCCCTAGCTGTGACTTGGTGCTATGTTTATACAATGAATTGAATTGACAAACAAGTGTCCCAGTACATCCTGGAACATGAGTGCTTCAGCAGTTTGCTGTTTTCCTGCCGTTTGGTTTTCACAGCCAGGATTGACCCCTTCGGGCCCGAGCGTCCGCTAAATGGGGGAAAAGCAAATGCAGCAGCAAAACCCTAGAGGCCAAAGGGTTAAATACTGCAGACGCGGACAGGGACACAGATTTTCTTCCATTTCATGTCTGACATGTGTTGAAATGACAAATAAATCATCCTTGAATGCTTAAGATCCTGGAGAACATTTGTAGGCCTCCAGTGAGCAGAAGGGAACATCACAGAAACCCAGTGAAGAGCAGGAGGACCAGGAGAAACCATCATGGAGGGAAAAGGAAACAGCAGAAGTCCTACCAGAGGCAAGAGAAGAGGCAGTTCAATAGGCTCCGGTCATGGCAGCACAAGAACGTTAGAGGCCAGAGTCTGCAGCATGAACTCAGTAGGTTGGGTCTATGAAAGATGCACACACTCACACACACACACACACACACACACACACACACACACACACACACACACACACACACACACACACACACACACACACACACACAGTTTGAAGTTAAACAGAGCACATTGTGTAATCGGCCGTATTCTCGGAGCTCTGATGAACATCTGTCAGGGTTTTGTTCGGTCCCACCGGACTAATTACCACTGAAACTGTTGATAAGTGTCCATTAGGAAGCATCTCAGCTGGCCTCGTTAGTGAGCACAAACACTGTTGCAGCATTATGTGATGAAAGCTGATGGCCTTTAGGGGGCGATGTGTTCCCCTGAGTCTCTGAACACCACAAAGTTTTGTGTTTGTGAAAACTTTTTCTGGTGTCTGTGTGCATGTGTTCAGCTCCGCTTTCAGTAGCAGATCCCTCAAAGACCCAAATGGTCCAACCTTTACAGAAAGACCATCAGGGTCGTTCAACTTTAAGCACCTTTTTCATGTGAAATGCACATTTTGTGGCATGTGACTGTGTTTTGTTGTTATTTCCTCATTATAAACACCCCAAAGCACTTTTTGGATTCACACATGCATTTCCCCGTCTCAGCTGCTTCTTCCCTTCAGCTCTGCTGGGCTGTTGCAGAAGCCTGGATGGGGCATACCATACCATAGTTTATTTATTTAGTACATTTAAAACGCAACACGGGAGCTGCCCAAAGTGCTGCACAGGCCAAAACAAAACACGGCCAATCTAAGGAACTAAAACAGAAGATAAAAATACTAATAAAACATGAAGAATACTAAGAACACAGTAAAACAATAACATGTAACGTTGTACATGTAATACGTAGAGGGGTAAATATTGTGCTTTTAAGCTTAATATATTACCTTTACTTATGACCAGGAAGATGTAATATTCTATATAAATATAGAATATCAACCTGCTTGGTCTTTGAATGTTTAATCAGAAGATTCTTTGCTTTTTCGTGTTACTTCAAGAAAAGGTTTATAAAAAGTAAGAATTTATTTTCTAAACAATTAAAAACATGACAACTAGGAAACACTTAGGTGATGAATGAATCTGATGGATGTGATGTTGTCTGTAGCGACAAGAATGGCCTCATTTGTGACCCAAAGGTCACACTTCCCCAGCTAGGTCACGCTGTACTTCTATTCACAGATTATACATCACGGGAGACACAAGTCTGCTGTAAACCATCTTTAATCTGACTGCTGTTCCATCCGCAAGCTGAAGGACACTTCAAGGTTTTAAAGAATCATTTTTAATAAACTCTTTTCACTGTCCTATTAATAGGTTCATAAATAATCATCATGGTTCATTATAAATGTATTTAATTACTGAAATGAATTATTATTCTTTGGTTAATAATAATTATTATTTATGATAATCAGTAATGTTTAACAGTGTAAAGAAGGTAATGTACACTTAAACACACCATGCAGGACACTGCATTCAGGGTAAAGGTAACTGCACCTCACGTTTTTGCTCCATAACCAAAGCTTTCTATCTCTGAGAGGGCGTGTCCTGAGGTTTTGTTAAAACCTAATCTCCTCAATTCAAGTTCAGCTTCTTGAGCTCCCCTAAAAGCTCTTCGTGGCACGAGAGTCCCAGAGGAAAGGGTCAGCCGCCCGAAGCCTCCACTAAGCTGTTCTGTCACGCCGATAGAATTGCTCCAACAAACGCCAACTGCAACCAGCTGACGCAAACTCCTTCAGAGTTAAGTTAATACGCAAACTCAACACCTGTGTGCCTGCGGCAACTCTTGGACCAGAGTCGGTACCACTCGGGTCTTCCCTACCGGACCGAGTACCCAGAGGCTGACAACATTCTCCCTTGACCTCCGGATCCACACAGAGGGTTGTCTGATCGGTGAGGTAGAACACAGATTGCGTCCGTATGCTGTTCTCTTTAAGAAATAACTTAGTTAGCTGCAAAACAAACTTTCACCCAGAATGCGTTTCTCCCTCTGATAGAAACCTTCTGAGATTCCATTCACACATCCAACACACGCATTTCATTTTAGTCCTCATCCGGACACAGGTTGCTTTTAATACCAAGTTTTAATATCAAAGTTATAAATTGTCATTTATAAACTGTCTTTTAAATTGTCATCTTTAAATTGTTAGTAATAAAGTCTTAACTTTTTAAACCTGACTCTTCTTTGAAATGAAATACAGAGTGGTGTATATCTGGTTATTGAACAAGCAAAGATTTCTTTAAATCTTCTGATTTAATAAATAAACTTTTGCTATTAATTGAAATCTCTTAAATTAAACATTAATCTTTGGATTAAATATAGACCAAGCCAGTTGGTGGATGAACTTCTATCGATTTTATAATTATCTGTGGATATCTATGTAAATATAAGTTCATAGGCCAAATTGTTTGATCTTTCTCAGAATCTAACAAAGCGGAATAGCACAGCGTTAAATTCTAGTTATGTAGATTGTCTACGCCACATATCAGTGTCATGATCCACCCCGGCCTCCCTGACTGTGTCTCTCCTGCCTTGATTACCTGCCTTGTTCTCACCTGTCCCTCATTGCTCTGCCCATGTGTTCCTGATTCCCTTGTGTATTTATACCTCCCTCCTTGTTGCTGTCTTCGTCGGATCATTGTTGTTTGTGCATGCTCGTTTGTCCTGTCGCTCCCGTTCTACAATTAAACCATTTTTATTTTTTTCATCCATTGCCTGCTCTTCTGCCTCCTGAAACCCACCACCACACATGGTCTGCCACCTCCACCACATGACAGAATGATCCGACCAAACCTGGACCTGTGGTGAGGTAACACCTGTTTCTTGAGGATTTTTTTTTATTCCTTTTCAGCGGAGGGAGATTTCAGCCTGGAGTTTTTTGGTTTTTCTGTGCATCCTACCTGTTCTCGGGGTGGTCGAGCCCTCTGGGAGATTCCGGCGCATCCTAGCTGTTTCGGGATGGTCGGGGTCATTCTCCTCTCCTGCTGTTTCGCCCAATCCTGTTCATCACGGAAGCTGCTGTTCCTGGAGTACTCTGATGGAGGTAAAACCCCCTACGCACGCCATCATTCTCCGGGGTGGTAGGGCTGATCTTCCTGCTCCGTGGTTTGCTTCCCTTCACCCGAGCCTGCCCGAGGATCCTGTCGAGTCACGGTATGCACCTGCTCAGAACTGTGGTCGAGTACCTGCTGCCGCTCCTGGTTCCCTCGCGTCTCTCCTGCGGTTTTCGTCCCACTTCCTGGTCCACGCCTGCAGGGTCTATGCCTGCAGGTCCTCCACGTGGCAGTTCCTGCTGGGTCCTATGCCTGCTGCTGCAGTTCCTGCTGGGTCCCACGCCTGCTGCTGCAGTTTGTCTTCATGTTCCTGGTCAAGTCTTCGTGTTCCTGGTCAAGTCTTCATGTTCCTGGTCAAGTCTTCGTGTTCCTGGTCAAGTCTTCGAGTGTGTTCTAGTCAAGTGTTCCAGTCTAGTCAAGTGTTCCAGTGAAGTCAAGTGTTCCAGTCAAGTCTTCGTGTCCCAGTCAAGTCTTCGTGTCCCAGTTCCAGTCCCGGGTCAAGTCAGGTGTTCCCAGTCCAGTCCCGAGTCAAGTGTTCCCAGTCCTGTCCCGAGTCAAGTGTTCCCAGTCCTGTCCCGAGTCAAGTGTTCCCAGTCCTGTCCCGAGTCAAGTGTTCCCAGTCCTGTCCCGAGTCAAGTCTTCCCAGTCCTGTCCCGAGTCAAGTCTTCCCAGTCCTGTCCCGAGTCAAGTGTTCCTAGTCTCCTGTGCTATGTGGCTTGTGGGCGTCTGGTATCCGCCCCTTAAGGGGGGGGTACTGTCATGATCCACCCCGGCCTCCCTGACTGTGTCTCTCCTGCCTTGATTACCCTTATTGTTCTCACCTGTCCCTCATTGCTCTGCCCATGTGTTTCTGATTCCCTTGTGTATTTATACCTCCCTCCTTGTTGCTGTCTTCGTCGGATCATTGTTGTTTGTGCATGCTCGTTTGTCCTGTCGCTCCCGTTCTACAATTAAACCATTTTTATTTTTTTCATCCGTTGCCTGCTCTTCTGCCTCCTGAAACCCACCACCACACATGGTCTGCCACCTCCACCCGCAGAACATGACAATCAGAACCTTCGTATCTGGAGAAGCGAGTTCTGAGTGGGAATGAATTTGGTTTGCTCGAAACCATGGACGTCACTAGGATTGAGATATAGGGGGGGCTAAGCCCCAGGAGCTTGACCTTGAACATTTTTTGTCACACCCTGCAAAAACTTTGTCAATTAATTCATTATATGAAGAACATTTAACAAAATCTATAATTTTATCACTTTCTTTTCCTTTCCTACCTTTGTGCATTTTCTCTCTTCTTTTTATAAAAAATAATCAGTTCATTAGTGGGGTCTATGTTGAAGAAATGTCCCAAAACTCGAGTCTCCCAGTCTCGAGTGTTCCAGTGTCCAAAGTCTCGAGTCTCCCAGTCACGAGTGTTCCAGTCTCCCCGCCTCCTGTCTCGAGTCTCCCAGTCTCGAGTGTTCCAATGTCCCAAGTCTCGAGTCTCCCAGTCACGAGTGTTCCAGTCTCCCCGTCTCCTGTCTCGAGTCTCCCAGTCACGAGTGTTCCAGTCTCCCCGTCTCCTGTCTCGAGTCTCCCAGTCACGAGTGTTCCAGTATCCCCGTCTCCTGTCTCGAATCTCCCAGTCACGAGTGTTCCAGTCTCCTGTCTCGAGTCTCCCAGTCACAAGTGTTCCAGTCTCCCCGTCTCCTGTCTCGAGTCTCCCAGTCACGGGTGTTCCAGTCTCCCCGTCTCCTGTCTCGAGTCTCCCAGTCACGGGTGTTCCAGTCTCCCCGTCTCCTGTCTCGAGTCTCCCAGTCACGATTGTTCCAGTCTCCCCATCTCCTGTCTCGAGTCTCCCAGTCACAAGTGTTCCAGTCTCCCAATCTCCTGTCTCGAGTCTCCCAGTCACGAGTGTTCCAGTCTCCTGTCTCGAGTCTCCCAGTCACGAGTGTTCCAGTGTCCCCGTCTCCTGTCTCGAATCTCCCAGTCACTAGTGTTCCAGTGTCCCCGTCTCCTGTCTCGAGTCTCCCAGTCACGAGTGTTCCAGTGTCCCCGTCTCCTGTCTCGAGTCTCCCAGTCACGAGTGTTCCAGTGTCCCTGTCCGAAGTATCAAGTCTCCCAGTCTCGAGTGTTCCAGTGTCCCTGACCCAAGTCTCAAGTCTCCCAGTCTCGAGTGTTCCAGTGTCCCAAGTCTCAAGCCTCCCAGTCACAGTTGTTCCTGTCTCAAGTCTCCCAGTCACAGTTGTTCCTGTTTCCCAAGTCTCCCAGTCACAGTTGTTCCTGTCTCCCAAGTCTCCCAGTCACAAGTGTTCCAGTCTCCGGAGACCCTTCCTCGTCCTCCTCCTCCAAAACCCCCTATCCCCAAGGTTTCCTGGTCCCGCCTCCTGGTTCCCTGTCGCCGGCCTCCCGGGGTCTCCTGTTCCCCCCTCGCCTGCCCTTTTTGGGTTGTGTTTTGATGGTTCCCTCCTCTCCCTCCCTCTGGTTTTTTCATGTCCTGTGTCTTGTCTTGTGCTTGTGGTTGTTTGTTCTTGTTTGGGCATCTGGTATCTGCCCCTTTGGGGAGTGTTGATGTCATGATCTGCGTTAGACCCCTGCATGGGCCTAAAATCTGAGCCCGTGTCCGGCCCGGCCCGAGGGGGTGGAGCCCCAGCCCGACCCGAGCCAGACTTTTTTTTTTTTTACCAACTAAATGAAAACAAAGTGCGTCAATCCTGACCAATGTGTTAAAAGACGTGCAGGATCCGATCAATTTGTTTTTCCCTCATTTACCGTCACGGAGATAACGGCGCACTGGCTCTGGTGGTAATCAAGTTAAATTTGATCTCTTTCCAACAATTTTCACAAGAAAACAGAACAGTTAAAAGCAGGGCTTGTGTTGACCGGATAGTTCCCGTATTTGACCGTTTATTTTGACGGAGAAAGAATAGAAAGAATTACCCAGACGCATGCAGACGAACTGATATTTTATTCTACGCACATCGCAGATGTTGCTAAATCACCCAATAAAAGATTCCCATCTGAACATCTGAGCTGGACACCGCTCAGCGCAGCTCGCTGTCAGCGCAAATGTGCACAGCGAGCTGAAGTTGTGGAGATTGGCTTGGAGCGCGTTGCAGAACCAGAGCACATGCGGGAAGGTTCCTCCCACTGAAGCGAGTGTTTGCCAAACCCGGTCTCTCAGAGAGACTTGTCACTTAGAAAATGTTCCCTGATTATGAAATTTTGGCTGAATAGTGCTTGTTCCTGTCTCCAATGTGGCGACACATCCAGGAGCCATCTGAGGAGAAGCCCAGAATCTGACATCCTCTTCAGCTCAGGAAGCGCCTATGATTATGCACGAGCGTGACGCGTCAACCCGGTCTCAGTAAGACTGGGTTGGGCCTGTTCAGGTTTACGCAGACAATATTTACATAGAATTGACTTACAGATGTAAAATTAATTCAGTAAAATATAAAGCATTTTATTTAAATATCCATTCATTATTTTACAAGCACAGAGAGCCGCATCAGATTCAGATCAGCAGGAAGACTCCTCTGACTGAATTCAGTCGGAGGAAACTTCCTGCATGCGCTCTGGTTCTGCGACTGTCCAGTCAACACAAGCCCTGCTTTTAACTGTTCTGTTTTCTTGTGAAAATAGATAAAATTAAACTTGATTAACACCAGAGCCAGGCGCACTGCGCCGTTATCTCCGTCACTGTAAATGAGGGAAAACAAAATGATCGGATGCTTTTCTGACCTTCCCCACCTACAAAGTTTAATTACAACAATCAAACGTGACAGAGCCTGGATTTGTATTCTGAACAGTCTAATCATGTTTTAAAAATAAACGTATGACAAAAGTGGCACCTGCTCAGTAAAACCACCAACAGGGTGAAAATTATCAAAATATTGTAGGCAGAGACGGGCTACAACTTCTGGATCCACTTTATATAAATCGTTTTATTGATTATCTTCTAATGAAAGACAGCTTTGACGTACACTAGCGACCGGTACTGGCTGCTGTCACCTATTGTGAGCAGCGCTCTGCTGTCTGAGGGTAGGCCCCGCCCACAACGCCGCGGCTGCTGTGGCTCCCAGTTTTTTCTTTACTGTGGGAAACGGGTAATAATGGCTCTTTGATGGGAACAGGTTGCCGACCCCTGGTTTAAGTGTTTCAATTTTTTTAATGAATTCGATTAAAAATAAAGGAGCCCGGCCCGTGTCCGAGGTAATTACACAGTCGTTGGCCCGAAGCCCGGCCCGAGGGCCGTCAGGCCGACCCGACCCGAGGGTCTAGGGCTTCAGTGCAGGGCTCTAATATGCGTCTTCCCCTTTCTTCATGTGCCTCTTGGTGTCCTCCATCCCTCTCTGGATTCCCTTTTGTGTCTCTTAGCACCCTCATGTGTCCTTTGTCTGCGTTTCAGTTAGGTGTCACCTGCCTTCCCTCCAGTCCTCACGCCACACACCTGTTTCCTTAATTGTTCTCCCTGTGTATTTAAGCCCTGTCTTGTCTCTGTTTGGTGTCGGCCCATTGTTGTTTGTATTGATGTCAGCGTTTGTTCGTGCTCTATGTTGAGCTTTATGTCTCCAGGTTTTGGTGCTCTTGGTGAGCTTTCGGTGTCCTGAGTTCCTGGACTTTTGGATTTTTGGCTCGCTGCCTTTTGGATTTACTTTTGTTTTTTTGTCCTGCAAATAAAGGATTATTTACTTTACTTCATCTCCTGCCTCGTATCATCCTGGGTACTGCAATCTGGATCCAAACATCCCCAAATTGTGACAGACCAATGGCAGGTTGTACATTGAGAGGAGCTAACCATCTTTTTACATTTCAACAGCAAAGTAACTTAACAGTCAGAAATGCCTTGAGCAACAACCCTGGGTGATGCAGCTAAAGAGGGAGTTATCTGATTCATGGGTGTTTCAGTCCTGTCTCTTCAGGATACAAGGGTATCATCAACTGTTGGGGTAGTTAAAGTTAAAGTTAAAAGTTAAAGTCCCATTAGTTGTCACACACACAGGTGTGTGTGCGAAATTTGTTCTCCGCTTTTGACCCATCCCCTGGGGGAGCGGTGAGCTGCAGACACAGCCGCGCTCGGGAACTATTTGGTGGTTTAACCCCCCAATCCAACCCCTTAATGCTGAGTGTCAAGCAGGGAGGCATTGGGTCCGATTTTTTTCAAAGTCTTTGGTATGACCCGACCAGGAATCGAACCCCTGCTCTCCCAGTCTCAGGGCGGACACTCTACCACTAGGCCACTGAGAAAGGTACTGGAGATTGACGTCTGATTATTGATGCACTTCACCTGCTGTTGTGCACGCTTCTACCGCCACGTCTGCTCTCTGCTCCCCAGCAGATGCGCTTGTCACTGACTAGTGTCAGAGTCTTTATAGCAGTCCTCATACTAAGCAAGCATGCAACGACAGTGGAGAGGAAAACTCCCTTTTAACAGGAAGAAACCTCCAGAAGATCCTGGCTCAGTATAAGCAACCATCCACCATGACTCATTTAAATGTCTTGTTAATACATAAACCTTCAACTTTGTCTTGTATTTTCTTTGGTTCATAGTCTTTCAATCCATGCTATCCCTATGACCTTGTTCATCAGGATGTTTGACCAAATTGGCCCATGCATTGTAGATTTTATTAGTTTATCCCTACAATCTGGCTCTGTACCATCTGTTTTCAAACATGCAGTTATTTAACCCATCCTTAAGAAACCAAGTCTGGACTCATCTCAGCCTAAAAACTAAAGACCCTTTTCTAAATTTCCCTTTATCTTCAAAACATTGGAAAAGGTTGTAGCAGATCAGCTGATTACTTTTCTGGAACTACACAACATTTTTGATTAATTCCAGTCTGGTTTTGGTAAAAAGCGTTAAATAGAAACAGCTTTGCTTAAAGTTTCCAGTGACATCATGATGGCTGCAGTACTGTTAGATCTTTCTGCAGCTTTTGGCTCTGTTGATCACAGCACCTTCATTAACAGACTTGGTGGCTCGGTGGGGATCTCTGGAACTGTTCTAGACTGGTTTAGATCGTACCTTTCTAACAGAAGTTACAGAGTCTGTATGAACCAAATAACGTCAGATTCTACTGATCTGTTCTGTGGGGTACCCCAAGGCTCTGTTTTGGGTCCACTGTTGTTTCTGCTGTAAATACAGCCTTTTGGACAGATACTTGATTCTTTTCATAATGCCTCTCATCACCTATATGCAGATGACATTCAGCTGTACTGCTCCTTTAAGGACTCTGAGTTCTACAAACTGTCTGAATTACTAGACTGTCTATCAGCGATCACCAGCTGGCTAGAAGATAACCTCCTCCAGTTAAACTCTGAAAAGACTGTCTGATTATTGGCTCTGAGAGCATGGTTCCCCTGATTAGTCTAAAACTTGGTCATTTGTCCTCTGCTGTCAAGACAAACTTAAGAAATTTGGGTGTTATTTTTAACCAATCAATGTCTCTTGAAGGCCACTCAAAAACATTGGTAAACATTACTGTAAAACTTAAGAAATATCTCCAAACTGTGAAGGTTGATATCAAAACATAAATCTGAAATGGTTCTCCATGCCTTTATCTCCTCCCGTCTAGATTACTGTGACACACTCTTCACATGTTTTAACAAAAAGCCCTTGACCGCCTTCATTTGGTCCAGAGCTCTGCAGCGAGGCTTCTAACTGGAGCAAACAGAAGAGCACACATCACTCCTATTCTGACGTCTCTGCACTGGTTACCCGTTAACTTTAGAGTTCATTTAGAATCCTGACTAGAACTTTCAGGGCTCTACGTGGTCAAGCTCCTCCTTATATTACTGAACTGTTAAAGCCTTATGCTCCAACCCGAGCCCTCAGCTCCACACACCAGAACCTTCTAGAAGTTCCAAAGACCAGATAGAAAAGTCGAGGTGATCGCTCCTTCCAGACCCCGACTCTGGAATGATCTTCCTTTATCCTTGACATTGACATTCTGGACACTTTTAAACAGCAGCTGAATACCCTTTTATTTAAAGCTTCTTTTACTTAACTGCCATCGTCACTTCCTGTGGTAAGGTGTTTTGCATCACTTTCTGTTTTCAGTGTTGCTCCGTGTAGCTGTTCGGCGTTTGTGGTTCGCTATAAATGATGTGATTTCTCTGTACTTGGACATTTCTGCATTATTGTAGCACATAAGCCCACTAAAGCACACATTTTCTGTTGTTCCACCTAGCTTTTAGGGAACCATTTGAGTTTGCACACAGTTTATCTGGCATTGAACATGTTGCTCACCCAGTTAGCTTAGCATCAGCACGGCTATGGCTACTTCTGTGTCTGCTTCTCCGTCTCCTATCTCTTGCTTTCTGTGTCAGATGTTTAGTTACTCCTCTGCCTCCTTTAGTGATAATGGTATGTGTAATAAATGTAGCATTTTTGTAGCTTTGGAGGCGAGGGTGTCGGAATTGGAGGCCCGGCTACACGCTGTTGAAAAGCCCATAGATAGCCGTAGCTACTTGGCTAACGGGGGGCTAACTAGATCAGAACCACCCCGTAGCAGTTCTTCAGTAGAAGCCGAGCAGCCAGGACCTCAGGCCAGCTAGGTGATGGTACGCAGGAAGCATGAACCAAACCCGTGGGACACCTCCAACCCGCTCAGCGACGCACCCACTGACGAGCTGACTCTGATCATTGGCAGCTCCACAGTCAGAAACGTGGCATTAGAGGCTCCAGCAGCCATAGTTAAAGGTTTACCTGGGGCCAGAGCGGGCGACATTAAATCTTATCTGAATCTGCTGGCTAAGGATAAGCATAAATACAGTAAGATTGTTATTCACGCTGGCGGTAACGACACCCGGTTACGCCAATCTGAGGTCACTAAAATTTATGTTACTTCGGTGTGTAAGTTTGCCAAAACAATGTCGGACTCCGTAATTTTCTCTGGCCCCCTGCCTGATTGGACTAGTGATGACATGTTTAGCCGCTTGCTGTCCTTCAACCGCTGGCTGTCTAGGTGGTGTCCTGAAAACAACGTGGGCTACATTGATAATTGGAAAACGTTTTGTGGAAAACCTGGTCTGATGCGGAGAGACGGCATCCATCCCTCTTTGGATGGAGCAGTTCTTCTTTCTAGGAACATGGCTGATTTTATTAGTCCTCCTTGACAACCCAGGGTCAAGACCAGGAAGCACAGTCGTACTTTAACCCACCCCTCTGCAGCTTCAGTACTGTTACCCACCCACTACCCTATTGAGACAGTGTCCTGCCCACAGCCAAAACCACACAGATTAAATATCAGGCTTAATAAAGCAAATCATGGAAATCTCATAAATATTAGAACAAATTCAACTGAGCAGAAAACTAGAAAGAATAAATGTGGGTTATTAAACATTAGGTCTATTTTTTCTGAGACTTTGTTAGTTAATGACTTGATTTGTAATAATCAGATCTTGTTGCTCTCTCTCTCTCTCTCTCTCTCTCTCTCTCTCTCTCTCTCTCTCTCTCTCTCTCTCTCTCTCTCACACACACACACACAGAAATCCTGGCTGCAGCAAGAGGACTTTGTTAGTTTTAACGAGTCGACTCCTTCTAATTATTTAAATCATCATATTGCTCAGAGAAAAAAGTCTTGTGCTTTATAAAGATAAGCTTCGACAAGCTAGAACTGTATATTTTTCATCGCTAATTGAGGAGAATAAGAATACTGTAATCCAAAATTTCTTTTCAGTACAGTTGCCAAACTTACACAGAATCATAGCTCTGAACCATCTATTCCCTTAGCCCTCAGCAGCAACAACGTTATGGGATTTTTCACGAGCATAATTAATTCTATTAGAAACAAAATCATTAGCATCCTCCCTAATGCGATTTCTTCTTCCTCAGTAAGTGAGGCAGCATCAGAGGTAACTGTAGAACCTCGTGTGTTGCATATTATACATATGCTTCCAATGGGAAAAATCATTAGACAGCATGGGATAAACTTCCACTGTTATGCTGACGATACTCTGTTATATCTATGCATTAACTCTGATGAACCTAATCGGTTAGTTAGATTACAGGCTTGTCCTGAAGACAAAAAATTGGATGACACAAAACTTTTTGCTTTTAAATCAAGACAAGACTGAAGTTCTCATCTTTGGACCAAAACTTCAGAAAAGAAAATTGTTAAGTGAATCACCTGAATGGCATTAAGTTAATCTCCGAGAACAAAGTAAGGAACCTTAGTGTTATCTTTGACCAGGACATGTCATTCAAATCCCACGTTAAACAGGTTTGTAGGATTTCCTTTTTCCACCTTCAGAATATTGCTAAGATTAGAAGCATCCTTTCCAGGAGTGATGCTGAAAAACTAGTTCATGCATTTATTACAACAAGACTGGATTACTGTAATTCATTACTCTCAGGAAGTCCACAGAATGTAGTTAAAAGTCTTCAGCTTTTCCAAAATGCTGCAGCTAGAGTTCTTATGAGAATTAAAGAGAGATCATATCTCTCCTGTCTTAGCTTCCCTACATTGGCTGCCTGTTAAATTCAGAATATAATTTAAGATCCTCCTTCTCACATAAAAAGCTCTTAACTCACTGAGTGCGTTTACATGCAGCCAGGAACCCCTTTAAAACCCGAATATTCGCAATAACCCGGTTCCGCACGGCCACGTAAACACCGCCAAAAACCCGGATATGCTCATAACCGGGTTTTTAAAAACCCGGTTACCACACCTGGGGTAACCCTGTTCTAACCCAAATGTTTGGTCGTGTAAACGCATATCGGGATATCCCCATCAAAGCGTGTGTTCTGTGAACAAGAATAACCGGAAATTATGCATATTGCCTCTGGACGTAGTCCATACGTCCTGACGCTACCCCAACGTCCGCATTTAAATCGGGTTATGCAAGTTAGGGGTAACTCTTTCTATTTATGCTTGTAAACGGGTTATTCTGATCAACTCAGAAACCCAAATACCGACCTTAACCCGATCATAACCCGGATATTGGCTGCATGTAAACGTAGTCACTCACTGACAATGTCATTTGCATTTCTTTACTTTGTGGGTGTCAGAACGAGAGAGAGAGAGAGAGAGAGAGAGAGAGCTGAAGTGATGCACCGTTACTGGAGAGAGGGATTTACTGAGGAGGACATATGTGCTGTATCATCAGGCGGGATCAGGTATTTATGACGAAGCTTCTGAATTATTAAATAAGTTGTGTTTAAAAGTAGGTGATCAACTTGCTCCTTCTAAACAGAGAACTGTGAGGAGAGTCAGAGAAGGCTGGACTGAGTTAAAGGACAGTATGGTACAGAGGGACGGCGGCTTAACAGAAACTTTACGTTGGTAAAACCATGAATGTAAAGGAAAAGCCGCAGGTATCCATCCTACTGATTCTAAACTGGTGAAGTTGCTGCTTCTCTCACCACATCATTAATTTGAGTCTGAATAAGGGGTTTTACCCTAACCCAACCATGGAAAACATCTAAAACTGTGCCATTGCCACAAACACATCTTCCTCGCTCTGTGCCCTAACCGCGCTAGGCGACGTAATGCGGAGGATCGTCTCTGAGCCAACCAAAACTATTTTCCTGTTCGTAACCCGAACGTAGAACTTCAGCACGCAGCACTGCCACGGCTCGAAGGTAGTCAGCTTCAGTCAAACCCTCGGGCCTGAAGTCTCTGACATCAATAACAGCAGCTGAACACAAACATTATTATGGTATGGCACAGAAATGGGACGCGTGTCAAGTGTTTATGTAGTACTCTCACATTATATCCCGACTCCCTCTTGGTTTTTATGTTAGCTGGGGGTTGCCAGTCGTCCCAGTGACTGAAATTGTGTGAAATAACAGCTCAGAGTCATGCTTATGGCTCACTGAGACTTGAGAAGTACATTTCCTTTGCTGTGGTCATTGGTTTGAAAGTCAGCTAGAGGGCCTCTCCAAGCCTGGGGAAATACTTCCTGTCTGGAGCGACGCCATCGCCGCTCTGCCTGGCAGAAGTGATCTCAGATTCAGGAGGAAAACGAGATTACTTGTGTTGAACATTTGTCATCAAAACAGGTCAGGGTTCATTTAGTAATTGTGAATGAGTGAACAAACAAACCATCAGGTGGGACTGGTTGTGAAACGGGGGTACCTGAGGAGGCGGAGCAGCTCATGTCTGAAGCTGCAGCAGAAACAACCGTTTGGATTTCAGTTGTCCCGTTTTCCTGTCTCAACTCGTCTGGGATGTTTTTGTTGTGTTTATCTGTCAGCAGGAAGGAGCCGGAGCCAGCAGAGGTCCAGGAAGTGTGCTGTGGTTCGGATCCGGTTGCAACGTAGAAATGTTGATCCGTGATGACCCACCAGAACCAGAACCACTTGTGTCAGTTCCATAATCAACATTTTTATTTACATTTAAAAGAAGGAAACAACAAAACTAAAAGCTTTTGTGAAATGTTAAAAAGTCCCGCCTCAACAAATAAACAAACATCGCAAAAGTAAAGTCAGATAAAAACATGTAACAGGTGTGAACACTGCACCTGGACGCGTTTACGCTAACACGAGCTTCCTCAGAAAACATTCAAACGAGCCAGAAATCTAATAAAAATCAGCTCGTGTCACCATTTCTCCTGGACTAGAACCAGACTTCCAGGGAAAACATTTATTTATGTCATCAAAACTGAAATGATTCAAACATTTCCAAAGACGATTAATTCTCACCTGGTGACCTGGGTTGAGCATCGAGCATCGATTGGAACCGGTTCCAACTGTTAGCTTTTCCCGGAATCGTTCAAAAATTTTTATTTGGATTCCTAGAATGCCGACCGGAAGAGGAATCTGCGGCCGATCTCTGTGAAAAGTAAACGTGATCTGTAAATAGTGATCAATGCTTTCCAGAGCTGATCACACCAGCTGTCTGTGTGCTGCACGAGTCCCCCCTCCCCCCACCCACATATAAACAAACACGTCTGCCGAACTTTTACTGCGTGATGTCAACTTTAACTCCTGCAGCGTAGAGGAAACTTGTTAAATGCGTCAACACGGTGGATTTAATAGAAGCTTTAAAGAACAAACTCTGGACGGTGTGAGGTGATTTTGTCTCACCGCAGAAATAAAAACACACACGGAGCGTCAGCAGTCAGACGCAGCCGCTCACCAACACTCGTGTGTGTGAGCATCAGAAGGCTGAACAATGGTGGACCACACCAGCTTCTGCCACAATAAATAATTATAATAATAATAGTAAATCACACACAAAGTTGTGAACATTTTAATTTCCTTTCTGAACTTTTTTTTTTGGCTCTTTGCTTCCGGTCAGTAACAAGATGGCGCCTGTGCTTGGCTTAGCCACAGTCACCGGCCACTTTTTCAAACTTTTCTCCACTAACCTCCTCTTTTCCACCTTGCCCCTGTCTGCGATCCTCTTTGGTAGTATCCCTGCTACCATCTCCTATTATCGCCAGACTCTTTGATCCTTCCTTTCGTTCACGATCGCTCACGATGCACCAAGGATGTACCTCCCTCTTTGTTTACCTGAGCGGCTCACTGGCCCGGAGCCAAACGACGATTCCGACCAGGGCGCCTCCAGCGATGTTTATCTGGTCCGGGGAAAACGTCTGAGGAAAAGAGGTAAACGAGCAGGAATCCAGGTGAGAATAAGACTTCTCTTAATGCATGGTTTATCTAGTAAACATCGGCGTGATCTTCTGGCTTCTTGTCCTTTGTTTGGTGACCTGAGCGCCACTTCCGTATTCCTCCGTCCAAGTTTTTTAAGGTCGGTTTATCTTCATTCCTCAGTGGTTTCCCCTCCTGTTCCCTCCATAAGTGGTTTTTACAAACACCGTGGATCTAATCCTGCTAATTTACATCCACTAACTCCAGCTGTTTCTGTAGTTTCTGATTCCTCCACCTCACTCAGCATGGCTCTATTAAATACCCGCTCTGTTAAAAATAAGTCCTTCCTGCTCAATGATCTAATTATCTCTAAAAACCTGGATTTTCTGTTTCTGACAGAAGTTTGGCAGCAAACATCTGATTATTCTGGTCTGATCGAACTTTGCCCGAGTGGTTATTCTTTTCTTAGCCAGCCCTGGGGTTCTGGTCGTGGTGGAGGCCTAGCTGTTGTTTTCAGAGACCATCTTCCATGTAGCTCTACAACCTCTGGTCACTTTGCTTCCTTTGAACTGCAGCTGATCAAAGTCGGGCGTAAGGACCCGTTCTACTGTGCTGTGGTCTATCGTCCACCTGGTCCAAACAGTTCTTTCCTTCAGGAGTTTAGTGACTTTCTATCCTCCACAGTGAAACTTTCCAGACTGGTGATTGTTGGTGACTTTAACATCCACGTTGATGATCCCTATGATCTCTTTGCCATGAATTTCTCCAGCCTTATGGACTCCTTCAGCTTTACCCAGCATGTTTCTGGCCCCACACACACCAGGGGACACACTCTGGACCTTGTTCTTACCCTGAGTCTAAATGCTGACAGTGTTTGTCCTGAGGACGTTTATATTTCAGATCACCATTGCATTTTCTTTAACTTGTCAGTTTCTGCGTCCCCAACACCTGCTCGCCGTATGGTTAGTTCTCGTTTTCTTAATGAGAGCACAGCTAACAATTTTTCCGCTGCTTTTGATCCACCCTGTTCTTCTGATAACGACCCAGATTCCTTAACTTCTCAGTTCAACGAGCACTGCCTCTCCATTCTGGACAACATCTGTCCTGTCAGAACCAGATCAGTTCCTGCAGTGAACCCTATTCCCTGGTTTAATGACTGCCTTCGCAGCCTAAAGCGCCAATGCAGAAAAACTGAGCGTTTGTGGAAGAAAACCCATCTCCACGTCCATCTGCTGCACCTAAAGGATCTTCTGACATCCTTTAACTCTGCAGTCAGAGACGTGAGGGTTGTCTATTTCTCCAACCTGGTGTCCCAGAGCAAAGGGAACCCCAAGGTGTTGTTTAACACCATCAGCAGCATCGTCTCTCCTGCCTCTCCTACAGCCTCCATCCACTCTGTTGCAGACTGTGAGAACTTTCTGTCTTTCTTTGTGGACAAAGTCAATAAGGTTAGATCTAGCATCTCTCCTTCAGCCTTATCGCTGCCTCTCCCGACTCCAACCAGGCCCATTATCCTAGATAGACTTGCTCCTGTTTCTCTGCCTGAGTTAACCAAACTAGTTAACTCTATGAAGACCTCTGCATGCCCCCTCCACATCTTACCCTCATCTTTGTTTAAAAGTGCTTTTCTGTCCATCGGTCCCAGCGTGCTCTCTATAATTAATGCTTCTCTGGTTTCTGGTCAGGTCCCTGCTTACTTTAAGAACGCTGTAATCCACCTGCTTCTTAAAAAACCGAGTCTCGACCCCTCTCTCCATAGCAGCTTCAGACCCATCTCTAAACTTCCGTTTATCTCCAAGATCTTGGAAAAGGTTGTGGCTAAATAACTCACAGATGCTCTTGATGAACATAACATCTATGATAGCTTCCAGTCAGGTTTTCATAGAGCTCATTCTACTGAAACAGCTCTTCTTAGGGTCTCTAATGACCTTCTGACTCACAGTGAGGCCGGGGACTGTTCTGTTCTGGTCCTGCTGGACCTGACTGCAGCCTTTGACACTGTTGACCATCACCTGCTACTGGAGAGGCTGAGAGACTGGGTAGGCCTATCAGGATCTGCTCTGGAGTGGCTCTCCTCTTATCTTTCTGAGCGCTCCTTTTCCGTGGCCATCTCCAAGTTTAGGTCCTCCACCACCTCTCTTACCCATGGTGTCCCACAAGGTTCTGTGCTGGGGCCTCTGCTCTTCCTCCTCTATCTGCTTCCTCTTCAGCACATCCTGAGCTCCTTCAAAGGAATCTCCTACCATCTTTAATCAATCATTCAATCAAAGATACTTTATTAATCCCAGAGGGAAATTAGAGATTCAGTACACACAATTCAGAGATCAGACATACATGGGCAAGACACTTGACAAGAACTGGCAACTGTGGTCATTCGCAACCCTGAGTCGCGCTACCTTAATAGAGATAAGAGGGGTTACATGAGGATTGGTTCACTTCAGAGTTACTCTCCCTCCAGGAGGACAGCTTTGCTCTGCAAAAAAAAAAAAACCCTCAGACAGATATGCAACAGACTTCAGACAACACAACATAAGTGTCCACTAGGTGGGGTGGTGGGTTGGGACTATCCCAACTTCAGTTCCTGCAGCCACGATGAAGCAGCGCATGTCACCTCAGTGTGGATAGGGGGGGGGGGGGGGGGCATTGAGGGTTGGAGGGTTGCAGTGACCCTGGAATGCTTCAGCGGGCTTCTCGCAGTCCCGCCCAGGCTGGGACAGGAGACAGAGTTGAGTTGCCATAGTGACGGCACATTCCTCACATCTTCTGAGCTGGGAGTTTTCGTTGGAGCCTTGCAGGCTCAAGGAGGCCAGATTCCAATTAGAAAATTGTTTTGGGGCCAGACAGAGATAATTTTCTCTCTGTCTTACAGTTTGTTGGTCCTCAACCTCTCAGAATCCCAATAATGGACGTTAATCCATCCCAATCCGTGCTGATTCGTCCACTCTCTCCTTGAGGGCATCCATCGTTTGTGCCAAAAAATGAATCTCCGCCAAAGTCCCAAGCTTACGATTCATCTCGACAATTATTTGAGTCTGTTAATTCACAGCGTGGTGCAATCCATCTCTGAGCTCCGGGATCAGGCCAGTATTCCTCGACAGCTCGTTAATTTTCCGGTAAGCCAGGTAGCCTCCAAGGCCAATGAGCAGGAAACCTGACACCAACATCACGAATATCCACACGTCTTCAGAGTCCTCCACAGACAGCTGAGAAAGACAGATGAAGTTCCACTGTTTCCAGGAGTCCATGATGTGTCCAACTGGGTCTGATCCCAGCGGGGCATCCGGGAGCCACTTCTCCCGTTCTCATCGTAGCCAAAATTTTATCAATCGCGTTGAGAGAGCAGCTGACAAGATCCATTTAAGTGAATTTCAGTTTCCAGTTTCCAGAAAAATGCAGAAGCAGCCGTGCACCCAGCACACACAGGCAGACAAAGGCCTTGAGGATAACATATGGAGGAGAGGAGGAAAAGAAGCGTCTGCACCCGCCAAGAGCCAGAAGACGCAGATGACATCCAACTGTACATCTCCTTTAAGCCCCATGAGATGTCTAAGCTGCAGCTGTTACACACCTGCTTAGACTCTATTAAAACCTGGATGGTGGGAGCTTTCTTCAGCTGAATGAAGATAAAACTGAGATCCTCATCTGTGCCCCAGACAAGCTGGTTCCCAAAGTCAGAGACTCTCTTGGTCAACTTGCTTCTCACACCAAACCATCTGTCAAGAATCTTGGCGTGACCTTTGACCCAGCTCTCACCCTGGATTCTCATGTCAGTTCTCTTGTTCGCTCTTCCTTCTTCCATCTCAGGAACGTTGCTAAGCTGAGTCCCATTCTGTCCCGCTCTGAACTTGAGACAGTTATCCACACCTTCATCTCCTCACGCTTAGACTACTGTAACTCTCTTTTCACGTGTCTGAGCAGAACCTCCCTGAACCGTCTACAGGTGGTTCAGAACGCCTGTGCTCGGCTTCTGACCAAGTCCTCCAAACACACCCACATCACCCCGCTTCTCCTCCAGCTTCACTGGCTGCCAGTCAACTTCAGGGTTCATTTCAAGATCCTGGTTCTGGTCTATAGGGCCTTACATGGACAAGCACCATCTTACATTGGTGATCTTCTTAGTCCCTACACCCCCAGCAGGTCCCTGAGGTCCAGTGACCAAAGCCTACTTGTTGTGCAGCACCAGGCTAAAGGTCAAAGGTGACAGATCATCGGCTGCTGTGGCCCCCAGACTCTGGACCTCTCTCCCCTTGAGCCTGAGATCAGTGGACTCAGTGGTCTCCTTTAAAAAGCAGCTGAAGACTCACTTGTTCAGGCTATGGTGTGTCCTTCTTCACCCTCTCCCTGTTCTGCTCTCCCCACGTATTCCGCCTTCCTCAGGATCCACTGATTTCCCTCTTTTCTAATCACTCTCTCTCTTTCTTTACATTTTTAATCACAATTGTCTATTTTTTGCTCATTTTAAATATATTTTTAATCATTTTTTAAATTCTTTTTTATATTTTTACATATTTTGTTTTTTAGTGTTCCTTTTGTTTGTTTTTTATTTTTATCTTGAGAGGCGCTATAGAAATGATACTTTCTTCTTCTTCTGTTGAGATTTAATGTTTAAAATCTGTTAGATTGTTACTGACAGCAGCTACATTTAAGTTTCACTTCCTGTTGTGACTGAACGCTGCTGCAGCATGGAGGTGTAGTTCTCAGTCATCCTGGACATGATCATCCTGAGAGTTTTAGCTGAAAACAGCTGGACGTTTCTGGATATGTTGGAGACATTTAGCCTCTCATCCCAGAGGCTGCTTCCAGACTTTGGGTGTGGTCAGAAACAAACACACTGGTTGTCTTTTTAGTTTTTTCTCCAAATGGTAAATGGCCTGTATTTGATACAGCGCCATCTAGAGTTCTTGAAACCCCCCAAGGCGCTTTACAACACAATCAGTCACACACACATTCACACACACATTCACACACTGGTGGGGATGAGCTACGATGTAGCCACAGCTGCCCTGGGGCGCACTGATAGAGGCGAGGCTGCCGAGCACTGGCGCCACCGGTCCCTCCGACCACCACCAGCAGGCAACGTGGGTAAAGTGTCTTGCCCAAGGACACAACGACAGCGACAAACTGAGTGGGGCTTCAACCTGCAACCTTCCGATTACGGGGCAAGCACTTAACTCCTGTTCCACCGTCGCCTCAAAACATGTTTGTGTCTAAATGAAGGTGATGTTGTCGTTCATAGAGTTAAAATTCATGTTGAAGTTAAGATTATTTCATCAAGTATGACCTGTGGTTAGCTGGCTCACGTAAAGCAGGTCATGTCTTGAAATAATCGGAATCGGGAATCGATAGGAACCGGAATCGAAACGAGGAATTGGAATCGGAATCGTTCAAAATCAAACGATGCCCAACCCTACTGGCGACCTGGACTCACCTGGTGACCTGGCTCACCTGGTGACCTGGCTTCACCTGGTGACCTGGCTTCACCTGGTGACCTGACTCACCATGTGACCTGGCTTCACCTGGTGACCTGGCTCACCATGTGACCTGGGCCACCTGAGTAGAAGGAGAGTTTAAGGATGAGTACACTATGAGCTGAGGTTGCGTCTTAAGTTTAAAGGCTCAGATGAAAAGTTTCCCGAGTCTGCACTCCGGGTTCATCTCGGAACGTTGGTCACATTAAATGGAATACTGGATCCACAAGAGGAAGAGTCTGATCGGATTGATCTTTATGTCAGCTCCGAGGAGCTGCTCCTTCCAGGACATCTCGACCTGCTCAGGTTGTCACTCTGTCAGATTTCTTCTCCTGTGCATTCTGCCCCCCCACGAGCTCGTAACCTCCTTTGGTTCCCGATGGAAGTTGGTAGGTTCCAGCTTTTCTTCGGAGGACCAGGATGGTCAGCAGGAAGCAGAGCAGCGCTCCACAGATGAAGACCACCATCAGACCCAGAAACCTGCAAACACAGATGAACAGCATCAGATCCTTGGTTCCGTTGCCGAACTCTTGAGGACTCAGAACCAGGTCACCTGTGTCTGAAGGTGTCCAGGTCATAGTAGTGACAGGAAGTCTGCTTGCCACACTTCTTCCCCCACAGGATGCAGGTTGTGTCGATGACGGCACCGTACAGAACCGGGCCAGGCATGAACGCTGCACAGAGAATGTAGCTCAGATGGTTTTCGTCCACCGCAGATCGATTAGTGATGTCACATCATGTGTTTGTTACTGCAGACTCCATCTGCACTCCGACCCAGCACCAGAACCCTTACCCAAGACTCTGAACAGCATGTACTGGACACCAACTGCAAAGGACTTGTCCTTGGGATCCACCGTCCTGCAGCACAAACACAAAGATCCTGATGAAGACGAGCTGCAAACAAACATCTTGAAGACTCGGGCTCTTCTGCAGATGTTTAAGTCTGGATCAGTTTTAGAACACCTGCAGACTAAGGCACAGGTTCTGGTCTGAACATCATCCCCTCTTAGGGGACTCCCTGGGGTTCTACCTAGCCCTGGATCTGGAGAAGCTGGATGGCTGTCCACACCCACCTTGCTGTAGATCTCCATGCAGTGTGTCCTTCAGCTTGAGTAGCCAAAGTCTACAGATGGTTTATGGATCTCTGACAGATTAAGGAAAGGCTACTGCTGTGAGGGAAACCAAAGTGAACGTCAAGCTTCCGCTCCAGTGAAGTTCTCAGACAAGCTGGAGCAGCTCAGATTCCTGGGACAGTGATGGACAGATCAGCTGCTTATCGAAGATCTGCTCTGTTCCAAAGAGTTCTAAGACTCCAGCGGGACAAAGACCTGCAGACTGACTCGGGTCTGAGGCCCGGTTCCCCTACCTGAGGATCAACATGTATGACGGCGTCTGTGAGAAGGAGGCGATGAAGCTGGTGAGACCCAACAGAACCACAAACGGCCAAAGGAGGTGACCACATGAGCTGCCACAGGTCCCGGGTCGCGCCCAACTAGAACCATTGACACACCGACACTCTGTGTAGTTCTGCAGAAACGACCAGAAAAGAAGCTCAGAAGGTTTCAGGTGTTCTTCAAAGAGCTTCCCAGCACACAGAGACTCAGAGTCCTGGTCTCACAGAACCAGAACCAGAACCTCTGAGGTTGGAACAATCAAACACAAAAGAAGGAAAAGACCAGCGGCTTCCTTCACACACACACGCACACATGCGCAAACACACACACACACACACACACACACACACACACACTTGCGCAAACACACACAAACACACACACACACACACACACACACATGCGCAAACACACACACACACATGCGCAAACACACATAAACACACACACACACACACATGCGCAAACACACACACACACACACACACACACACACACACACACACACACACACACACACACACTTGTTGTTTTACGGCCTTCGGGAACATTTCTGATGTCCCAGATTTCCTACTTCTGTGTGAACATTTCAGAGGAAAACCAGGAAGTCAGACGACCTTCCTCAGGACCATCGGAAGGTTCATCATTCAGAACCTCCATCAAAGGTAACTTACTGTGATTCTGCTGTCGGAGATTTCTACAGACATGCAGCCGGCGGAGCACGGAGACAAGAACTCCACCCCATCAGAACCACAGACCGGGTTAAAGACCTCGTCAGGACAGTCACAGTCAGCACTACAGGGCAGAGGGCTGGATGCACACACACACGCATGCACACACACACACACACACACACACACACACGCACACACACTTTGTTACTTCATGAAAAACCATAATGAATTGCAACGGCTAATGTGGAAAGCAAGTGAGCTGTTGCACCCGTCCCATCTCCTGGGCCTCTTTAAACGTTCTAACATCGTAGAGATAAATATGTTGTGGGGATTAAAAAATGAACATAAATAAATAAAAATTGGTCTTCAGCAGCAGAAACACCTCTGGTGTGAGAGGTTCTCCGCTCAGTAATATCATGGAAGGAGAAACAGCCGGCTGCTACCACTTCAGCTTTAGGAAAAACTACCAGTCTCTCAAAAAGGAAAACAGCGTTTGAAGTGACAGACAACAGAAGATGTTTGGACCTAGAAAACAGAAGAAGAAAAAGAAGAAATAATTTCTTATAGCGCCTCTCAAGATAAAAATCACGAGGCGCTAAAAAACACCGAGACTGGTGTTTAGCTGTATCTGGTTTTTTCTGGTTTTTTCTGGCATTGCAGGTCTCTGGTTCTGGTGGACGTGGATACAGGGACGACACCTGAGGGGAGGGGGGAGTGTTCTCTGACCGTGGATTGGCCATGAGCATCCAGGTCATAATGACCCCTCAGCAGCAACACACTAACCCTTTAGGAAAGATCCCTGCGACCCTCTGAGTGGGACAGCCAATCAGCAGCAGTGGGACGGAGGAGAACATGCAGAGTAAGATGGCTGCCGTACACAGCTTGGTAGCTCCGCCCACCGACAGATTAAACCTCCGCATCAGAGCTCCACCCAGGACGATTCCAAGCACCGCCAGTGGGATCCCGACTCCTCCTGAGGAGGATCAGAAGATTCAGGTCTGGACTTAGTCCAGTCAGACCTGGGACGTGTGTTAGGTCTCACCCATCATCATGGTGGAGAAGGGCACCGTCCGACTGAACTGCTTCTCGATGAACTTTGCCATGAAGGTGGAGAGGCCGGACAGGAGAGCTGCCAGGTTCACCTGAGCCAGAACCACCAGCAGGTAGATGGGACTCTGCAGCGTTCGCAAGGCAACACCTGGAAAACCTGGAGAAAGAGCAGAGACCCGCTGAAGTCCGGTTCTCTGGACCTGGAGTGACCTCCGGTTCGTCAGAAAGGAAGCAGAAACCGACTCTTACTTTTGAGGAACTGAAGGAGAGACAGTTCCTGGACCGAGTCTGTCTGCTGCTTCCTGTCCAGTCTGGACTCCACGTCTGCTGCATCTCTCTGCACAAACAGCAAATCGTCACATGACCCACTGGTTCTGCAGGATCTGAAACCACTTTTATGTCCTTTGGTCCCGAGGATTCTAAAAAAGCTGGTGGGTTTGTTCTGACACCCCGAGAGAGGAAGAGTCTTTATCCTGACTCAAACCCAGGTCGATGCTTGACCTTCCTGTGAGTCCTACCTGCAAAAACACCTGAACTCGGGCCAAATGGAACAAAGTGGGCGGAGCCGGATCTGGCCAGGGGTGTCATTTACACAGTGGGTGTAGAAAAGTATCACCCCGTGCTCTACACCTTCTCCCAGCTTTCCTTACCCAATACAATCTTTACCACCTACCTGTACCACAGCACAGGTAGAGCTCTACCTGTACCGTAGCACAGGTAGAGCTCTACCTGTACCACAGCACAGGTAGAGCTCTACCTGTACCACAGCACAGGTAGAGCTCTACCTGTACCGCAGCACAGGTAGAGCTCTACCTGTACCGCAGCACAGGTAGAGCTCTACCTGTACCACAGCTCAGGTAGAGCTCTACCTGTACCACAGCTCAGGTAGAGCTCTACCTGTACCACAGCACAGGTAGAGCTCTACCTGTACCACAGCACAGGTAGAGCTCTTCCTGTACCACAGCACAGGTAGAGCTCTACCTGTACCGCAGCACAGGTAGAGCTCTACCTGTACCACAGCTCAGGTAGAGCTCTACCTGTACCACAGCACAGGTAGAGCTCTACAGGAGAAATACTGAGATTTACAAAGGACACGCCCACAAAGTATGCTATAAATCAGTCTGTGTGTGTGTGTGTGTGTGTGTGTGTGTGTGTGTGTGTGTGTGTGTGTGTGTGTGTGTGTGTGTGTGTGTGTGTGTGTGTCGAGTCCTTCAAACGCAGATGATTGAGAAGCTAACTGGTGTAACCAGAGTTAGTGGAGGAAAGTTTGCACCAGTTGACAACAATTGCGTGACAACAATTAGACAAAATCATGAAGATGTCTTGTTGCTATGGTAACACCCTACAGTCATTAAAAACATCTGCAGCTGTTAAAGGTGTGTTCACTGAGAAACCATTTTTAATGATTATCTCGGAGTGTCTCATGCTGGCTGAACATGAAAATAGTCTCCTACACCTATCTCCTGCAGTAGCTTCTGATAGAAGATAGTCTCCTACACCTATCTCCTGCAGTAGCTTCTGATAGAAGATAGTCTCCTACACCTATCTCCTGCAGTAGCTTCTGATAGAAGATAGTCTCCTACACCTATCTCCTGCAGTAGCTTCTGATAGAAGATAGTCTCCTACACCTATCTCCTGCAGTAGCTTCTGATAGAAGATAGTCTCCTACACCTATCTCCTGCAGTAGCTTCTGATAGAAGATAGTCTCCTACACCTATCTCCTGCAGTAGCTTCTGATAGAAGATAGTCTCCTACACCTATCTCCTGCAGTAGCTTCTGATAGAAGATAGTCTCCTACACCTATCTCCTGCAGTAGCTTCTGATAGAAAACAGACGGTGAAGTCTAGGATTAGAAAATCCTGACAGATCTACGTCACACTGTCACTAACAATCATGGACTCACCCATCCTGACTCACGACGGGGAAGGCTGTTGTTGGTTTAGCGTCCAGGAAACAGCAGCGAACAGCTCAGCTAGTAGAAGCTAACTGTTAGCATTAGCACCACACAGCAGAACTTCTCCAGGTGTGTGTTATTGGTGAAGATTAAACATCAACGTTGCAGAGCAAACAAGAGTCAGTGGTAGAGTTGTCTTGCTGTTAGCCAATCACAGGATGAACAGAGATGAACCTGCACCTGCGGCACTGAAGGTTTTCTGGTAACCAGCTGATTTCAGTGGGAATTAGCCGACAGACGGACTGATGAAATGATGAACAGGATTTCCTGCCTGTTGGGTTAATGTAACATTTTCATGAAATGTTCCCCTTAGATCTGGAACACCTCAGCCAGGGGTCCAATTACACACAGGCTTCTGTGAGAGGTGGAAACACTGCAACGGCTAATAACATAACATACACTGGTAACCAGCTATGCTGACGCTGGTTTTAGCAGTAGGACGCACAATCATGGACTGATGGTGACCTGGCTTTGTTGCTGCTGGACTTGTAAGTGATAATATTTTTTTCCAGCAGTTTGAATCTGTTTATTTGGTGACTTGTTTGGTATCAGTTAGCTCGCGTTAACATTAGCTCATTGATAGCCCTAGCTGCAGGATGCGGCTGGGTTGTTCACGACAGACGCAATTCCACTTTCAGCCAGTAGGAGGAAGAAGCAGGAAACTCATTTAGCGTTGCTTTAACTGTTTTGGATCAAAATCTCCATCTGATTCGTGGGGGTGGGAATCTTCAGGGGGATCATGATTCGATTACGGTTCATGAGCTCGGATTATTGATGCATCCTTCTCCTCCCTCACCTGGTTTCCAAGTGATTAGGTGGTACTTAAGAAAAACATTTGTAATGATGAAACATTCATTTACTTCCAATATCTTTTATTAACATAAGTATCAGTGCAATGTTGTAAAGAAATGAAGTGCTTCCAAACAAAATAATGCTGGATGTCCATTTGATTTGAACATGAATAACTGTTATTTCTCAAAAAATAAATACGATTAGACAACATTTATAGTATAAATGTTTTTGACAAGAACTTCAATTAAATGTAAAAATAAATGCATAAAACAGGAAAAAAAAAAGCGTACAGACGCAAATCTTTTGCGATAAGACTTGCTATGGGCTTTGTCATTCTGTTCGCGTTTTCCGAGTTTGGTGGAATTTCAACAACGCCTGCTCCATGGTTCCCTGAATGGTGGCGGCAGCCGCAGCTACCGGCGTCTTTTTCTCCTCTGGGTGAAAACCATCAACGTGGTTTCTCATGTTTGTTTTGTTTTACATAACTTACATACCATATCGCTTTTGTCCATGTCCTTTTCCCCTCAAACTCATGAAAACCAAAGTAATTCCACACGCTTGCTTTTAATGTTGGCGGTGCTGGCCGTATTCCTCAGTCAGCCACGTTGTCCTGGTCAAGCCATAACCTTTCCGTCCAAGCACCAGACCTCCTTTCAGCCGAGTTCCGGTTTTAACGCTTCGTCATTAATGAAATCGATTGATAATCGTACACGTTCGCATCTTGATGCATCTAAAAAACGAGTTTACCCCCACCCCTACCCCACTGGTTTGTGGGTCAGAAGAACCCCTAGAGTGATGACGGTCCAGTTCTGACTCACCTCTTTGGGCATTTCTCGGGGGAAAAAGAGGTACGGCAGTGCGGTGAGGAAGAGCAAACAGGAAGCTACCAGGAAGCCGAGCCACCAGGCGCCGACCCAGCGAAGGTCCGTAGGTTCCAACCTGATCTGGGCTAAAGACACAAAACCAGAACCACACACAGATCAGTTTGTAAAGCAGTCCGCTCCATTACCGGTTCCAGATCTTTGAGAGCAAAGGTAGGCACAGTAAAATATTACTGCTGGCACTAATGAGATGTCGTTTATCTTAAACACGAGCTGTAGTCATCAGCCTTAATTTAGACCTGGAAATAAAATGGTTGATTTCAGGGAAGCTCCGCCCACGCCTACAACAGCATGTTGGGTGGGTCAGTTGATGCGTACTCTGGTAGGTCAGTGGCTCAGGTGTCTGCCTGCCATCTCAGCTTCACCACATGCTGGTTGGACTCCCGGTGGTGTCGGCAGTTATTTATGTAGCCAGCTGAAGCAGATTACGTTTTTATACTTTTGTATGAAATCACTGGTGCACCGTTTCTAGGAACTAGAAGTTACCTACATTACAGCTGAGCTGCAGACGGCTGGATTTGGAGTCTTACTTCCCACAATGCCATAGTTACTCTAACAGCACCCCCACCACCTATGGACAGGACCAGTCAGTCAGACCTTTCTCCCAATTATAATAGGAACACTACATCACCGTCATATCACTGGTTCAGTCTCTCTGAATAGCACCCCCAACCTATCGAGTCCTTCAACAAGACACATAACCCCCCTTGTCTGCTGGTGGTGGTCGGAGGGACCGGCGGTGCCAGTGTTCGGCAGCCTCGCCTCTGTTGGTGTGATCGCAGCTCACCTCCACAGATGTGTGAATGGATGAATGATCCACTGCCGTGAAAAGCAGTTTTGGTCCTCTGACTCTGAAAGGTGCTATTCAAGCGCTGGTCTTTTATCATTTATCATGTCAGTGCATTCGTTTTAACCGTCCTAAGTCACTCCAGTTATCCAACTGTGTTCCTGACCTTTCCCTTCGTCCCGCTGTTGCCCTGATTCTGTCAGAGCAAGGCCCAGGTGCACACCTATATCTCCATCACATCTATACCGGGGGCTAGCCGCCCAAACGACACAACACAGAAGAGGCAAAACTGCAGATCCCCCTCATCCACTACACCCCCCAGTACTAATTGTATTTGTATAGACAGCATGTCAACACAAAGAAAAAGCATCAAAGTTAAATGCAACAAAGCTGGGGTTCATCTTCATGCACCCAGAGCACATGACGTCCCAAACGCTCACGGGCCAAAAGCTAGAAGTAGGAAAGATGTCTTCAAGTCTGACTTCAACCGTGTCAGCAAAAGAGTCTGGCGCACAAACAGAGGAAGTGCGTTCCACGGTTCTGGAGCAGGAAAGCCTGCTCTCCACGAGACTTGTATCTCACTTTGGGAATGCCTGGCAGGTGGTCTGCAGACCTTAATGACCAGAAGGGGAGTAGGACGTGATCTAAAGACCAGAAGCTCTGCGTATGTGCGTCGCTCTAGCTAGCCGACTCTCAGCTGATTCGGTTTAAAGAAACTAAACTGTGTTTACTTTTATTTTCATTATTTACATTTATCATGTAGGTTTCACGCATACCACTGGAATGTGTTCAGTCTAACATGAATAATATATGGAATTAAGGGATTTGGTAACTTTGATTAATGTGTGCTGAATTCATCTGAAAGTATCAAAAAGCTATGATGTAGAAAAAATTAATTGGTGACAAAACACATTAAAAAGACTGGTAACCATGGAAACCGTGATAATCGCTTCATAATCTAATCGAAGGACCCTGAATTGAAAGCTAATTTAATTGTGAGGTACCTACGGCACACCCCTGGTCCAGAATGAAAGAACAGTTATTCCTTTAAAGGTTCATCTCATAAAAATCCACGTTTTGGAGCTTTTCACCATGTGATCTCATCATTTCCACAAACCCGTTCGGGGCAGCCTTCATGCATTTTCCTGGCTCAGCTTCATCTTGGATAACGTTGAGATTTTTCCTGCATCTAGGAGAAAGTAGCCAGGCCCTTCCCCCGAAGCTGGCCTGTTCTTGGCTCTGAAACCTGGATATTACCATACCAGTTTATTTATAAAGCACAATTAAAAATAGCATGCAGCTAACCAAAGTGCTGTACAGGAGAGCCAAAGACTCAAACACAACAACAAAGACAGCGTAGGAGTAAAACATGAAGTTAAACACAGAAAACACACCCGACTTCTGCAGTAGGAAGAAAACACCACCGCATAAGCTACGTGTCCTGTCGACAGACACACGTAATGACCAGCACAGGACGAGTGTGTGAAGTTATTGGTGTGTAACAGACTTGGTAGTCCCATGATGGGAGGAACTGACTGGTATAGCACTGGTTCAACACCCGGGGCCTCATGTAAGTAAAAGTAAGGAAGGAAGTAAAACTTTATTTATAACAGATAAAACCACAAAGTGCTTCACAACATACATAAAAAGGCAAAACAGGACAGGAGCACAAGGTCAACTTACATAAAACTTGTCTAAATAAAAGGGTCTTCAGCTGCTTTTTAAAAGAATCAACAGAGTCGGCCACACGAAGAAACGGGGCAGGGCGTTCCAAACTCTGGGAGCTACAGCTTGAAAGGACAGGTCCCCTCTAGTTTTAAATCTGGTCTTAGGGACCTTCAGTAGGTTCTGACCCGAGGACCGTACAGTGCAGCCAGAAGAGTGGGGGATTAAAAGGTTATAAATATTGTGGAGCTTGTCCATTAAGAGCTCTAAAAGTCAAAACTAAAATTTTAAAATCAATTCTAAACTTGACCGGTGGCCAATGTAAAGAAGAGAAAACTGGTGTTATGTGAGCCCTTCTATTGGTTCCTGTTAAAAGCCTTGCTGCAGCGTTCTGGACCAACTGGAGACGACTGACATCTGATTTGTTACAACAAGTAAAGATAGAATTACAATAATCTAAACAAGAAGAAATAAAAGCGTGAATGATCATCTCCAAGTCCGATTTTGAAGTAAAAGCTCTCAATTTGGAAATTTTTCTCAAATGATAAAAGCAACTTTTTACTAAATGTTTTGAGTGGCAGCTCAAAGACATGGACTGGTCAAAAAGAACACCATGGGTTCTTAGACTGGTCTGGACTGAGGAGCTCAGGGAACCGAGGTGTTGTCGGATTAAAAGCACTTTCTGCTCAGGAGCAATGATAAGTGTTTCGGTCTTGCTTGAGTTCAACTGAAGACAGTTACTGGCTAGCCAGTCCTTAATACACTCAATGCAATCAAGTAGGTCAGCTAACTCGTTAAACTCTGCGTCCTTGAAAGAGCAGTACAGTTGAATGTCATCCGCATATAAATGGTAGGACACATTTTTAAAGCTTTTAATAATCTCCCCAAGAGGGCAAATATATAAAAGAAACAAAATTGGGCCAAGGGCCGAGCCCTGGGGAACACCATGAAGGAAAGATGTGACTTCAGACCTAATCTTGTTTACACATAAAGAAAATGTTCTGCTATTTAAATAGGAAAAAAAAAAACACTTCAGAACAGTACTAGAAAATCCGAACTCATTTTGAAGTCGATATAACAGAACTTTATGGTCAACCGTGTCAAAAACTGAAGACAAATCCAATAAAACCAGTACAGTATATTGGCCAGAGTCTGCGGCCATTAGTACAATGTACCAGCCGTACCTACAAACAGATCTGTGTGAAGGAACTAACATACACGTGTGTGGTGTTCATCATGTCATACCTGTGTGGAAACGTTCCTAAACATCAGAAAATTTGCTGATCTGCTAACCCCTGAGTTTTAACTGCAGCTAGCTTATTGTTAGCGGCCTGTTTTAGCTGGTTAAACGGCCTATTTCTGTCTTATTCAGCTCTTTCACTTGTTCAGTGCAGTTTTAAGGATTTATATTTAGAGTTGTGTAAGTTGTTAGATTTTTTAGTTTAAAATAAATTCTATTAAGACACAGTAATGTCCATCTGTAAAGATCAGAGTGGTAGAGGACCGACGTTTCTAACTTCCTTTGTCTCTGCAGCTCTGTGACTCGTTCTAACTCCCGTTATTAAACCATCTCAATGAGAGAAAACCTGTTTTTGTTCTGAGACACCAGTGCTAGTTTAGTTAGAGACGTTGCTAGTTTAGTTAAAGACGTTGCTAGTTTAGTTAGAGACGTTGCTAGTTTAGTTAAAGACGTTGCTAGTTTTGTTAAAGACGTTGCTAGTTTAGTTAAAGACGTTGCTAGTTTTGTTAAAGACGTTGCTAGTTTAGTTAGAGATGTTGCTAGTTTAGTTAGAGACGTTGCTAGTTTAGTTAAAGACGTTGCTAGTTTAGTTAAAGACGTTGCTAGTTTTGTTAAAGACGTTGCTAGTTTAGTTAAAGACGTTGCTAGTTTTGTTAAAGACGTTGCTAGTTTAGTTAGAGACGTTGCTAGTTTAGTTAAAGACGTTGCTAGTTTTGTTAAAGACGTTGCTAGTTTAGTTAAAGACGTTGCTAGTTTTGTTAAAGACGTTGCTAGTTTAGTTAAAGACGTTGCTAGTTTTGTTAAAGATGTTGCTAGTTTAGTTAGAGATGTTACTAGTTTAGTTAAAGACGTTGCTAATTTAGTTAGAGATGTTGCTAGTTTTGTTAAAGACGTTGCTAGTTTAGTTAGAGATGTTGCTAGTTTAGTTAGAGATGTTACTAGTTTAGTTAGAGATGTTTAGTTAGAGATGTTGCTAGTTTTGTTAGAGATGTTACTAGTTTAGTTAGAGATGTTGCTAGTTTAGTTAGAGATATTGCTAGTTTTGTTAGAGATGTTACTAGTTTAGTTAGAGATGTTGCTAGTTTAGTTAGAGATGTTGCTAGTTTAGTTAGAGATGTTACTAGTTTAGTTAGAGATGTTGCTAGTTTAGTTAGAGATGTTACTAGTTTAGTTAGAGACGTTGCTAGTTTAGTTAGAGACGTTCCTAGTTTAGTTAGAGATGTTACTAGTTTAGTTAGAGACGTTGCTAGTTTAGTTAGAGATGTTACTAGTTTAGTTATAGACGTTGCTAGTTTAGTTAGAGACGTTCCTAGTTTAGTTAGAGATGTTACTAGTTTAGTTAGAGATGTTGCTAGTTTAGTTAGAGACGTTCCTAGTTTAGTTAGAGATGTTGCTAGTTTAGTTAGAGACGTTCCTAGTTTAGTTAGAGATGTTGCTAGTTTAGTTAGAGATGTTACTAGTTTAGTTAGAGACGTTGCTAGTTTAGTTAGAGACCTTCCTAGTTTAGTTAGAGATGTTGCTAGTTTAGTTAGAGACGTTGCTAGTTTAGTTAGAGATGTTACTAGTTTAGTTAGAGACGTTACTAGTTTAGTTAGAGACGTTGCTAGTTTAGTTAGAGACGTTGCTAGTTTTGTTAAAGACGTTGCTAGTTTAGTTAGAGACGTTACTAGTTTAGTTAGAGACGTTGCTAGTTTAGTTAGAGACGTTCCTAGTTTAGTTAGAGATGTTACTAGTTTAGTTAGAGACGTTACTAGTTTAGTTAGAGACGTTGCTAGTTTAGTTAGAGACGTTGCTAGTTTTGTTAAAGACGTTGCTAGTTTAGTTAGAGACGTTACTAGTTTAGTTAGAGACGTTGCTAGTTTAGTTAGAGATGTTGCTAGTTTTGTTAAAGACGTTGCTAGTTTAGTTAGAGACGTTACTAGTTTAGTTAGAGACGTTGCTAGTTTAGTTAGAGACGTTCCTAGTTTAGTTAGAGACGTTACTAGTTTAGTTAGAGACGTTGCTAGTTTAGTTAGAGACGTTCCTAGTTTAGTTAGAGACGTTACTAGTTTAGTTAGAGACGTTCCTAGTTTAGTTAGAGATGTTACTAGTTTAGTTAGAGATGTTGCTAGTTTAGTTAGAGATGTTACTAGTTTAGTTAGAGATGTTACTAGTTTAGTTAGAGATCTTGCTAGTTTAGTTAGAGACGTTCCTAGTTTAGTTAGAGATGTTACTAGTTTAGTTAGAGACGTTACTAGTTTAGTTAGAGACGTTACTAGTTTAGTTAGAGACGTTACTAGTTTAGTTAGAGACGTTGCTAGTTTAGTTAGAGACGTTGCTAGTTTTGTTAAAGACGTTGCTAGTTTAGTTAGAGACGTTACTAGTTTAGTTAGAGACGTTGCTAGTTTAGTTAGAGACGTTCCTAGTTTAGTTAGAGATGTTACTAGTTTAGTTAGAGACGTTACTAGTTTAGTTAGAGACGTTGCTAGTTTAGTTAGAGACGTTGCTAGTTTTGTTAAAGACGTTGCTAGTTTAGTTAGAGACGTTACTAGTTTAGTTAGAGACGTTGCTAGTTTAGTTAGAGACGTTGCTAGTTTTGTTAAAGACGTTGCTAGTTTAGTTAGAGACGTTACTAGTTTAGTTAGAGACGTTGCTAGTTTAGTTAGAGACGTTCCTAGTTTAGTTAGAGACGTTACTAGTTTAGTTAGAGACGTTGCTAGTTTAGTTAGAGACGTTCCTAGTTTAGTTAGAGACGTTACTAGTTTAGTTAGAGACGTTCCTAGTTTAGTTAGAGATGTTACTAGTTTAGTTAGAGATGTTGCTAGTTTAGTTAGAGATGTTACTAGTTTAGTTAGAGATGTTACTAGTTTAGTTAGAGATCTTGCTAGTTTAGTTAGAGACGTTCCTAGTTTAGTTAGAGATGTTACTAGTTTAGTTAGAGACGTTACTAGTTTAGTTAGAGACGTTACTAGTTTAGTTAGAGACGTTCCTAATTTAGTTAGAGATGTTACTAGTTTAGTTAGAGATGTAGGTCATTTAACAAACAGCAGCATCAGGGACATCATCAGTAAAGTAAAATGTGATTATTTCATATCTTTCACTTAAACCAACAGATGCAGACTTCTATGACCTGCTGAAGCACGTTACACACTCAGGATCACCCTCCAAACACACCTCTCACCTGTACAGGTGGTGCTGGAGCACTGGTGGAGGTGTGATTGTTGTGCTAGAGGCTGTTTTTGTCTCTAATTTCCAACATGCCCAACATTAGTCAGCATTTAGATCTGTTTAGCTGTAATCCCTAATCTCATCCTGATGAATGTGCTGCTGATTTTATTTTAGGCAAGGTAGCTTTATTTATAGAGCACATTTCAAACACTGGGAAATCCAAAGTGCTTTACAATTAGCCTGAAATGGCACAACAACAAACACGAGAACACAAATTAAAAATATATACAGATAAAATTATAATTTAGAGCTAAAAGGAAAAGACAGAATTAAGGATGAGCAATGACATCACAGATTACAGAGGAGACGACGCAGCAGAAGAAACCATTCATGTAAAGGCTGATGAGGGTTTTAGTTGTGTTTTAAACAACACTAGGGTTGGGGCTGATCTGAGGTCATGGGGCAGCTGATTCCATACGTGAGCAGCATAGTAACTAAATGCATCTCCTCCCTGTTTGGTTCTGACCCAAGGTTCTACCAGCTGATTGTTTCCTCTCAGAGCCCTGCTGGGTGTTTATACAGGAACGAGATCAGACATGTATTCTGGTCCCATGCCATTGAGTGATTTATAAACTAGTAGGAGCACTTTGGTCTATTCTGTAGTTCACTGGTAACCAGTGTAGGGATCTAAGAACAGGAGTGATGTGCTCCGTTCTCTTAGTTCCTGTTAGGACTCTAGCAGCAGCATTCTGAACAAGCTGCAGTTGCTCCACAGCTTTTTTGGGACGACCAGTTAGGAGACCATTGCTGAAGTCCAGCCCACTAGAAATAAAAGCATGAATGATTTTCTCTAAGTCTGGTCTGGACATGAGACCTCTGACTCTTGATGTTTGATGAAGGTGATAAAACGCTGATTTAGTTATAGCCTTAATATGTCCAGAGAAGCTCAGGTGTGACTCAATGATAACACCAAGATTTCTAACCTGGATCTTTGTCTTTACTCCCCTGGAGTCCAGCTGAGCAACAACATCCATTCTATCCTTCTTGTTGCCAAAGACAATAACTTCAGTCTTGTCTTTGTTTAGCTGAAGGAAGTTTGACTGCTTCCAGTCGTGTACTTCTTCTAGGCACTGACAGAGCGAGTCCAGACAGTCATTAGGTGATAGGGCTAGGTAGATCTGGCAGCTAACAACAGCAGCTAAAGGGGGCGGGGCTCAGATAAAGGCTAATTCTCCGTGCTGATACAGGCGCTTGAGTTTTCTTCTGTGAGGTGCACATTTTTTTCCATTATTCAGTTTGATAACAGATGACAAGACACACATTTCAGTGTGTTCAAGCCTATTAACTAATTTATGCTTTAATTCTATAGTAAGTTGTTGTAAAGGTAGTAAGTTCTGTTTAAAGGGGATCCAAACCTTAGCATTTTTATTTTAAAAAGTGACTGCATAGTAACTTCCTAGTAATAAATTACTTTTATAATATAACTTGCTAACTAACCTTGTTACTTTATTAAAGAACTAGTTACTATGACTGACTTCCCAACACTGATGAGACGTAAGCTCAATGACTCCTCACCTTTAGGCAGTTTGTCAAAGTCAACAAAGAAACGCAGCATCAAGGAACCCGTCACGAAGCCGAAGACGGGCCCGAACGAGGTCACGGCGAGGAGGATTCCTGAAAACACAAACGCACATGCCATCAGACACCAGCAACATGCAGGATGTCCTCGGGGTTCCTGAAGGCTCAGGCGTCTTCTAGCCACGATGAAGGAGTTTCAGTTTCATTCTGACTGAAATCAGTTTGTTTATTTTTTCTCCTCTGTCACAAAGATCAGCTCAGAGAAAACAAAAGTCATGAGAACGTTAGACCATGGACTCCAAACATCTGAGAATCCCGTGTTTTTGTTTCTGTCTGGTCATGAATGATCTATTAGAAGACATGTCGTTCTTCTCCAGCACACAGAGATCTGTTGCTTCAGGTTCCTGGGAGGTGCCGACCCAATTCCCAGAAACCAGAGGAAGTGGGCTGGTTATATAATCAGCTTCGTGAAGGCTTCAACATTCCACAGATACCTTCAGATCTTCTCTCACTGCAGATTAAATCTTTACTCTCATCCGGTCGGGGTTTGATTTCACCTTCGTTTGGATCAGAACCGGAGCTTTACCATAGTTAATAAATACCTTCAACACTGTAAACCAGCAGTTTGTGTCAGCAGGAGGTCACAACCATGTGTACAAGGCCCTCTGGGGCACTGCCCCAACTACAGTAGTAGTAGACTAGTCTCTGTTGTCCTATGAAGGTCTCAACCATGGGGGTCTAGTCTCTAGTCTCCTATGAAAGTCTAAACCAGTGGTCCTCAAATGGCGGCCCGCGAGCTCTCTCTTTGTGGCCCCCAAACCCCGCGCGCACCCCCCACCCCCGACAGCCGACCGGGAGGTGTAGGATAGACAGAGCTGAGGAAAATAATCAAATAATCAATGCATGAGATGCGGGCATAAACAACTCTGCATCATAGAAGAGCACCATAATCAGTTATAGTGGAATGGGGTTTTGTTATTTTAACGGCGGCACCAGCGCAGCATCCACATCTGTCAGAGCGGGGTTCTCCACATTTACCGAGTAGAAAACTTTGGTCCGCCTTTATGTGGTACTGCAGGGCTGAGCGCTGGAGCTGTAACCTGAGACCGAACCCAATCAGCCCGATCAGCTCTGTTGGATTTGGGCCGTGAATTATGTTGATTGAGCGGGTTGTCGCGCAGCGCGCTCCACTCGCTCGATCAGCGACTGAGAGACAGAGAGAGGATCGGAGGACGCTCCTCCAAACACACGTTATTATTTTCATAATTTCATTATTATTTCTCCTCGCCGCTCTCAGTCAGACCGAGTGCTGTGATGTCGGGAGATCCGGTCTTGGGGAGGGAGCGGGCTCAGTGACGGCGGCTGCAGCGTAATCATCTTATTTAGGGACACAGAGAAGTTAAAAGGAGAGAGAAATAGAAGATAGAAGTTCTTGTTCCACTTTATTCTTTTGTGTCATGATGATAAACTGATGTTAAATTCAGCTTAAAGAGAAACTGGGAGGAAGGTTTGGTTCATTTGAAGTTACAGGAGATCTTGTCTCCTATCTGCTCCTCCAGAGACAGCATGGACATGAGGGTCACATGGTGAGGGTCCCACAGGACAGCTTAGTGCAGGCACACAGCCGAGCTGGAGGGGGACAGGTGTTGTCAATCTTTATATTGAAAGCTTGAGTGTTATGTGTATTACAGCCAGCGATCCAAACAGCAGCAGCAGTCTGGTCTCCCCCTAGACTAGTCTCTAGTCTCCAATGAAGGTCTAAACCATGGGGGTCTAGTCTCTAGTCTCCTATGGAGGTCTAAACCATGGGGGTCTAGTCTCTAGTCTCCAATGAAGGTCTAAACCATGGGGGTCAAGTCTCTAGTCTCCTATGGAGGTATAAACCATGGGGGTCTAGTCTCTAGTCTCCTATGGGGGTCTAAACCATGGGGGTCTAGTCTCTAGTCTCCAATGAAGGTCTAAACCATGGGGGTCAAGTCTCTAGTCTCCTATGGAGGTATAAACCATGGGGGTCTAGTCTCTAGTCTCCTATGGGGGTCTAAACCATGGGGGTCTAGTCTCTAGTCTCCAATGAAGGTCTAAACCATGGGGGTCAAGTCTCTAGTCTCCTATGGAGGTCTAAACCATGGGGTCTAGTCTCTAGTCTCCAATGAAGCTCTAAACCATGGGGGTCTAGTCTCTGTTGTCCTTTGAAGGTCTAAACCATGGGGGTCTAGTCTCTAGTCTCCAATGAAGGTCTAAACCATGGGGGTCTAGTCTCGGGGGCCTAGTCTCTAGTCTCCTATGGAGGTATAAACCATGGGGGTCTAGTCTCTAGTCTCCTATGAAGGTCTAAGCCATGGGGGTCTAGTGTCTAGTCTCCAATGGAGATCTAACCCATGGGGGTCTAGTCTGTAGTCTCCTATAAAGGTCTAAACCATGGGGGTCTAGTCTCTAGTCTCCTATGAAAGTGTAAACCATGGGGTCTAGTCTCTAGTCTCCTATGGAGGTATAAACCATGGGGGTCTAGTCTCTAGTCTCCTATGAAGGTCTAAACCATGGGGGTCTAGTCTCTAGTCTCCTATGGAGGTATAAACCATGGGGGTCTAGTCTCTAGTCTCCTATGAAGGTCTAAGCCATGGGGGTCTAGTCTGTAGTCTCCTATAAAGGTCTAAACCATGGGGGTCTAGTCTCCAGTCTCCTATGAAAGTCTAAACCATGGGGTCTAGTCTCTAGTCTCCTATGAAGGTCTAAACCAAACCTGGGCATTTTATGGCCCGCGGGCCACATACGGCCCTTTGGTTGACTTTGACCGGCCCGCGTAAGGTTAATTGGAAATTACAAAATAAATGTCTTTTCTCATTTTACCTCATGCATGGACTAAGGCTGCATTGCTTTTATTTTGAAGTTGTTTTTTACGTACACAATGACGCAATACGTATAGCGACAAGTGCCCGCGGTTGACATGGTGATTGTAGCCCCCAGAAATGTTCGCTCATGCAAAAAAAAAAAAAAAAGAAAGATGCCGAATGCAGGATTTTCAACAAAAATTGGACTGCTAAGTATTTTTTTTACTGAAGTCGGAGGTAAAGCCATGTGTTTGGTTTGCGGGGAGGAGATTGCCGTGTTTAAGGACTACAATTCTAGTCGGCATTACGACAAGAAACACTCGGAAAAATACAAGAACTTGTCTGACGCTGAGAGGGCATGGACATCCGAAGCTTTGCTAGCAAAGTTGCAAAAGCAGCAAGGCTGTTTTACTAAGCTTCACACGTCCAGGGATGCAGCAACCAGGACCAGCTTTGTGATATCCCACAAAATAGCTAAAACCAGCAAGCCGTTTTCGGAGGGAGAGTTTGTCAAAGAGTGAATGGTGGACTCTGCCACACTAATATGCCCTGAAAAAAAGGCGCATTTGAGCAAATCCCGCTGTCCAGGCGAACCGTGACCAGGAGGATCGAGGACATTGCGGGGAACCTGGAGCTTCAGCTGCAACGTGAAGTGGCAAGTTTTGGCTTTTTCTCATTGGCCTTAGACGAGAGCCGCGACACAGCCCAGCTGCTCGTATTTGTCCGGGGGATAACGGAGCTCACAGAGGAGCTGGCAGCAATGCGGTCGATGAAAGGGACAACGACAGGGAGTGATGTTTCTACAGAGGTAAATACGTGCATGGACTCTCTGGGATTGAAATGGGAGAGACTGTCAGGTGTCACAACAGACGGTTGTCCAAATCTTACAGGGGAAAATGTCGGACTTTTGAAACGCATGCAAGATAAAGTGACAGAAATCGATGCAGATCAAAAATTTGTGTTTCTGCATTGTATTATACACCAACATGTGTTGTGCAAGTCAGTGCTAAAAATCAACCATGTTACTGATGTTGTTACTAAAATAATAAACTTCATCAGGGCACGGGCAATGAATCACAGACAGTTGGTGGCTCTTTTGGAGGACTCCACACAGCTGTCAGATGGCTCAGCCTGGGGAAAGTGCTGAAGAGGGTTTGGGACTTGAAGGCAGAGATTCGAGAGTTTTGCGAGAGGAAAGGCAAAGACATTCCAGAGCTCTCAGATGAGGATTGGATGGCAGATTTAGCATTTGCTGTTGATGCGACTGCACTGATGAATGAACTGAACACCAAACTGCAAGGCAAGGGCCTTGTTGTTCATGAAATGCACAGCCTAGTGAAGGCCTTCATGAGAAAGCTGCAGTTTCTTTCAAGTCAACTGGAGTGCAACACTCTCACTCGCATGCAAACCCTGAACGAAGCCACACCATCAGCTGATCACCTCAGCAGGTACTCATCCATGTTAGGAGCATTACATGGTGAGTTTTCAAGGCGTTTTGAAGATCTCAGAACAATCGAGGATGAAATGCACATGATTTCCTCTCCCTTTCCCTGCAGTGTGGATAATGCACCCAGTGATGTGCTGCTGGAGCTCATTGACCTGCAGTCTGATGCAGTACTGGCAGAGCACTTTAAGTCAGGATCTCTGCTGGATTTCTACTCTTCTCTTAAGGAGGAGAACTTTCCAAACCTGAGGAGACATGCTCAGAAGATGTTGGTTCTCTTCGGCTCTACCTACATTTGTGAACAAACATGTTCAATGATGAAGTTTACAAAATCCAGGTATAGACCCTCTCTCACTGATGATCATTAGTCAGCTGTGCTTCGCATCTCCACCTCAGACATTCAACCTGACTCTGATGCACTCGTTAAAGCCCAGCAGAGACTAGATTTCTCTCACTGAACAAGAAAAAAATCGCTTCAAAACACAAAATAAGGTGTTTGGACCACAAATGTAGGCAACTAGCAGTGAACTGGGACACTTTTTTTGAAACCTCTTTCTCAAGATCACAGTTCAGTGATTTTATTTTACAGACAATACTGTGTGTCTGTAGAACGCTAAGAACCTCTTTCCAACAATATTTGAAACTCAGAATGTGTTTTGGAGTGAATGTGACTGAAACTGTTAACTAATATAAGTCACAAATGTTTAACAAAACCCAAATGTGCACGCTTTGTTTACCATTTCCTTGGGAAAGTTGAATAAATCACATTTTTGTAAGCCAACCTCACTTTTTCCTTTTTGCTCATTTAAAACATATAGTCTACTCTTACCAGCTTGAAAAAACAATGGTATTTACTGCTTTTTATAAAGAAATACCATTAATATTATGCATAATTGACTTCAGCCTTTTGGTCTGGCCCTCCACAATATTTTCTGTTTCTCATGTGGCCCCATGGAAAAAATAATTGCCCACCCCTGGTCTAAACCATGGGGGTCTAGTCTCTTATGAAGGTCTAAACCATGGGGGTCTAGTCTCTTATGAAGGTCTAAACCATGGGGGTCTAGTCTCTTATGAAGGTCTAAACCATGGGGGTCTAGCCTCTAGTCTCCTATGAAGGTCTAAACCATGGGGGTCTAGTCTCCTATGAAGGTCTAAGCCATGGGGGTCTAGTCTCTAGTCTCCTATGAAGGTCTAAACCATGGGGGTCTAGTCTCTGTTGTCCTACGGAGGTCTAAACCATGGGGGTCTAGTCTCTAGTCTCCTATGGAGGTCTAAACCATGGGGGTATAGTCTCTAGTCTCCTATGGAGGTCTAAGCCATGGGGGTCTAGTCTCTTATGAAGGTCTAAACCATGGGGGTCTAGTCTCTAGTCTCCTATGGAGGTCTAAACCATGGGGGTCTAGTCTCTTATGAAGGTCTAAGCCATGGGGGTCTAGTCTCTAGTCTCCTATGAAGGTCTAAACCATGGGGGTCTAGTCTCTGTTGTCCTACGGAGGTCTAAACCATGGGGGTCTAGTCTCTAGTCTCCTATGGAGATCTAAACCATGGGGGTCTAGTCTCTAGTCTCATATGGAGGTCTAAACCATGGGGGTCTAGTCTCCTATGAAGGTCTAAGCCATGGGGGTCTAGTCTCTAGTCTCCTATGAAGGTCTAAACCATGGGGGTCTAGTCTCTGTTGTCCTACGGAGGTCTAAACCATGGGGGTCTAGTCTCTAGTCTCCTATGGAGGTCTAAACCATGGGGGTATAGTCTCTAGTCTCCTATGGAGGTCTAAGCCATGGGAGTCTAGTCTCTTATGAAGGTCTAAACCATGGGGGTCTAGTCTCTAGTCTCCTATGGAGGTCTAAACCATGGGGGTCTAGTCTCTTATGAAGGTCTAAGCCATGGGGGTCTAGTCTCTAGTCTCCTATGAAGGTCTAAACCATGGGGGTCTAGTCTCTGTTGTCCTACGGAGGTCTAAACCATGGGGGTCTAGTCTCTAGTCTCCTATGGAGGTCTAAACCATGGGGGTCTAGTCTCTAGTCTCATATGGAGGTCTAAACCATGGGGGTCTAGTCTCCTATGAAGGTCTAAGCCATGGGGGTCTAGTCTCTAGTCTCCTATGAAGGTCTAAACCATGGGGGTCTAGTCTCTGTTGTCCTACGGAGGTCTAAACCATGGGGGTCTAGTCTCTAGTCTCCTATGGAGGTCTAAACCATGGGGGTCTAGTCTCTTATGAAGGTCTAAACCATGGGGGTCTAGTCTCTAGTCTCCTATGGAGGTCTAAACCATGGGGGTCTAGTCTCTTATGAAGGTCTAAACCATGGGGGTCTAGCCTCTGTTGTCCTTTGAAGGTTTAAACCATGGGGGTCTAGTCTCTAGTCTCCTATGGAGGTCTAAACCATGGGGGTCTAGTCTCTAGTCTCCTATGGAGGTCTAAACCATGGGGGTCTAGTCTCCTATGAAGGTCTAAGCCATGGGGGTCTAGTCTCTAGTCTCCTATGAAGGTCTAAACCATGGGGGTCT
>NC_091750.1:26532200-26647200 GCF_043380555.1 Nothobranchius furzeri | reverse complement strand
AACATCGGCGTGATCTTCTAGCTTCTTGTCCTTTGATTGGCGACTTGAGCGCCACTTCTGCATTTCCGCCAGGCTGCGTTGCGGCGCAGTTTCTCGTCCAAGTTTTTTTAAGGTCAGTTTATCCTCATTCTTCAGTGGCTTCTCCTCCTGTTCCCTCCATAAGTGGTTTTTATAAACACTGTGGATCTAACCCTGCTAATTTCATTGTCGTCTTCCTCCGCTTATCCGGGTCCGGGTTGCAGGGGCAGCATCCCAACTAAGGAGCTCCAGACCGTCCTCTCCCCAGCCACCTCCACCAGCTCCTCTGGCAGGACCCCAAGGCGTTCCCGGACCAGATTGGAGATGTAACCTCTCCAACGTGTCCTGGGTCGACCCAGGGGCCTCCTGCCAGCAGGACATGCCCGAAACACCTCCCCGGGGAGCCGTCCAGGAGGCATCCTGACCTGATGCCCAAACCACCTCAACTGACTCCTCGATCCAGAGGAGCAGTGGTTCTACTCCAAGTCCCTCCCGAATGTCAGAGCTCCTCACCCTATCTCTAAGGCTGAGCCCGGCCACCCTACGGAGAAAATTCATTTCGGCCGCTTGTATCCGCAATCTTATTCTTTCGGTCATTACCCAAAGCTCATGACCATAGGTGAGGATTGGGACGTAGATCGACCGCTAAATCGAGAGCCTGGCTTTCTGGCTCAGCTCCCTCTTCACCACTACAGATCGGCTCAGCGTCCGCATCACTGCCTGTCCAACCAATCTGCCTGTCGATCTCCCGATCCCTCCTACACTCACTCTCGAACAAGACCCCAAGATACTTAAACTCCTCCACTTGAGGTAGGACCTCTCTCCCGACCCAGAGTTGGCTAGCAACTCTTTCCTGGTCGAGAACCATGGTCTCAGATTTGGAGGTGCTGATCCTCATCCTAGCCACTTCACACTCTGCTGCGAACCTACCCAGCAAGAGCTGAAGGTCAGAGCTGGATGAAGCTAGGAGGACCGCATCATCCGCAAAAAGCAGACGAGATTCTCCTGACACCAAACTCGACACACTCCACACTACGGCTGCGCCTAGAAATTCTGCCCATAAAGGTAATGAACAGAACCGGTGACAAAGGGCAGCCCTGGCATAGTCCAACTCTCACCGGGAACAGGTCCGACTTACTGCTGGCTATGCAGACCAAACTCACTCTCCTGTGGTAAAGGGATTGAATGGCCCTTAACAGAAAGCCACCCACCCCATACTCCTGGAGCGTCCCCCACATGTGGATTGGTTGGGCAAACTCCCATGCCCCCTCCATCACCCTTGCAAGGGTATAGAGCTGGTCCACAGTTCCATGGCCAGGATGAAAACCACATTGCTCCTCCTCAATCTGAGATTCAACTATCGATCGGACCCTCCTCTCCAGTACCTAGGAGTAGACCTTTCCAGGGAGGCTGAGGAGTGTGATCCCCCTACAGTTGGAACACACCCTCAGGTCACCCTTCTGAAAGATGGGGACCACCACCCCGGTCTGCCACTTCCAAGGAACTGCCCCCGATGACCACGCAATGTTGCAGAGACGTGTCAACCACGACAGCCCTACAACATCCATTGCCTTGAGATACCCAGGACGAACCTCATCCACCCCCCGGGGCTCTGCCGCTGTGTAGTTGTTTGACTACCTCAACAACTTCTGCCCCCGAGATTGGACAGTCCATCCCCAGGTCTCCCGGCTCTGGTTCCTCCTCGGAATGCACGTAGGTGGGATTGAGGAGCTACTCAAAGTATTCCTTCCACCGTCCGACTATAGCCCCAGCACGACTGGCACTGGCCACCTTGCGACCACAGCTAACAACAGCCGCCTCAACAATCACAGAGTGGAACAAGGCCCACTTGGAGTCAATGTCCCTCACTGCTCTCAGGACGCGGTCAAAGCTCTGCCGGGGGTGGGAGTTGAAGACCGTCTTGACAGGTTCTTCTGCCAGGCGTTCCCAGCAAACCCTCACTATGCGTTTCGGTCTGCCAGGTCTACGCGTCATCTTCCCCTGCCATCTGATCCAACTGACCACCAGATGGTGATCAGTTGACAGCTCCACTCCTCTCTTCACTCGGGTGTCCAAAACATACCGCCGCAGATCAGATGATACGACTACAAAGTCTATCATCAACCTGCGACCTAGGCTGCCCTGGTTCAATTCAATTCAATTCAATTTTATTTATACAGCGCCAAATCACGACAAGAATCGTCTCAAGGCACTTCACATAATAAACTTTCCAAATCAGGTCAGTTCATTAAGCCAATCAGAAATAATGTTTCCCATATACGGAACCCAGCGAATTGCATCAAGTCACTGACTAGTGTCAGTGACTTTACAGCAATCCTCATACTAAGCAAGCATAAAGCGACAGTGGAGAGGAAAACTCCCTTTTAACAGGAAGAAACCTGCAGAGAATCCCGGCTCAGTATAAGCAGCCATCCTCCACGACTCACTGGGGATCGAGAAGACAAAGCAGGCACACACACACACACACACACACACACACACACACACACACACACACACACACGCACACACACACACACACACACACACACGCACGCACGCACGCACGCACGCACAAAGACAACGTAATGTGTCTATGGTTACATTGTGATTTCTTAGTAAATATTCTATTTGGTGAGAGATAAACTTTATTGTATTTATCCTAGTGGATCTATAATTAAACGGGTAAACTTGTAGTAGCACATCCAACACCAAGGAAAGCAAAAAGTTATTATCAGGAGAGGGATAATGTTTTAGTGGTTAGCAGCAGTGTGCTAGACGATGGCCCCCTCCATGAGGCCACCACAGCTCAGCAGAACATCAGTGTAGCTTCTTCTGGGGAGAAAAACACAGAGAGAATATAAAGTTAACAGCTGAAATTGCAGAAAATAATACATTTAAAGAGCAGATTGTAGAAGAAAGTAGTAGAGTGTGAAAAGTGGTCAGTGTATCCTCCAGCAGTCTAAGCCTATAGCAGCATAACTACAGAGATAAGACAAGGTGTCTGCCTCACGGACTAAAGCTGGGAGCTGGTTCCACAGGAGAGGAGCCTGATAACTAAAAGATCTACCTCCCATCCTAATTTTAGATATTCTGGGAACCACCAGTAAACCTGCAGTCTGAGAGCGAAGTGCTCGGTTATGAACGTATGGAACAATCAGATCACTGATGTATGATGAAGCTTGATAATTAAGAGGTTATATGTGAGAAGAAGGATCTTAAAGTCTATTCTGAATTTAACAGGTAGCCAATGTAGGGAAGCTAAGACAGGAGAGATATGATCAATCTTTTTAATTCTCATCAGAACTCTAGCTGCAGCATTTTGGACAAGCTGAAGACTTTTAACTACATTCTGTGGACTTCCCGAGAGTAATGAATTACAGTAATCCAGTCTTGATGTAATAAATGCATGAACTAGTTTTTCAGCATCACTCCTGGAAAGGATGCTTCTAATCTTAGCAATATTCCGAAGGTGGAAAAAGGAAATCCTGCAAACCTGGTTAACCTGGGATTTGAATGACATGTCCTGGTCAAAGATAACACCAAGGTTCCTTACTTTGTTCTCGGAGATTAATGTAATGACATTCAGGTCAGGTGATTGACTAAGCAATTTCCTTTTCTGAATTTCATGTCCAAAGATGAGAACTTCAGTTTTGTCTTGATTTAAAAGCAAAAAGTTTAGAGTCATCCAATTTTTATGTCCTCAAGACAAGCCTGTAATCTACCCAACCAATTAAGTAGATCAGCGTTAATGGATACATAAAACTGAGTATCGTCATCATAACAGTGGAAGTTTATCTAATGCTGTCTAAAGATTTTACCAATAGGGAGCATATACATAGTAAAAAGAATTGGTCCAAGCACAGAACCCTGTGGTACTCCACAAGTAACCCTGGAGTATGAAGACGATTTGTCATGTACATTTACAAAATGAAATCTGTCAGAGAGGTAGGATTTCAACTAGCTTAGCGCTTTTCCTTTGATCCCTACAACATGTTCAAGCCTTTCTAAAAGAACATTGTGATCTACTGCGTCAAAAGCAGCACTGAGATCTAACAAGACTAGAACAGACACAAGATTCTTATCCGAGGCCATGAGAATATCATTTGTAACTCTCACTAACGCAGTTTCAGTGCTGTGATACTCTCTAAAACCAGACTGAAATTCCTCAAACAGAGCATTAGTGTTTAAATGCTCACATACTTGGATGGCCACTATTTTCTCCAGGACTTTGGATAAAAATGGAAGGTTAGATATTGGTCTATAATTCATTTGGGCCATCTGGATCCAGAGAAGGCTTCTTAAGTGAAGGTTTGATTACAGCAACCTTAAAATCTTGTGGTACATTTCCATTTACTAAGGATGGATTGATTATATCTAGAATGGGGGCAGTAACCAAAGGAAATGCTTCTTTAAATAATTTGGTTGGGATTGGATCCAAAATGCAAGTTGAAGGTTTAGATGAAGCTAATATTTTTGATAACTCTGAAAGCTCAACTGGATCAAAACGGTTCAAGCACAGATGAGGTTCTATAGTCACCTCTGATGCTGCCTCACTTACTGAGGAAGAAGAAATCACATTGGGGAGGATGCTAAAGATTTTGTTTCTAATAGAATTAATTTTACTTGTAAAAAATCCCATGAAGTCATTGCTGCTGAGGGCTAAGGGACTAGATGGTTCAGAGCTATGATTCTGTGAAAGTTTAGCAACTGTACTGAAGAGAAATTTAGGATTATGCTTATTCTCCTCAATTAATGCTGAGAAATAAGCAGTTCTAGTTTGTCGAAGCTTATTTTTATAAAGCACAAGACTATTTTTCCAGGATAGGTAGGCCTCCTCATGGTGCGTAGAGCGCCATGTTCTCTCCAATTTCCTAGAGTTTTGTTTTAAGGCTCGTAAATGAGAATTAAACCAGGGAGCCAACTTCCTGTCCCTAATTACCTTCTTTTTTAAAGGGGCAACATCATCTAATGCCACACGTAAAGAGGAATTAATATGATGAACTAAGGCATCAATTTGTGAGGGGCTAGAACTGAAAGTATTGCCCTCTGCTACTTGCCTCTGAGATGCTGAGGACAGTAAAGATGGAACAATTGATTTAAAAGATGCAACTGCGTTGTCAGATATAGACAGACTATAGTGAAATTTACTTTCATGTCTCGAGAACTCAGTTATAAAAAACTCAAAGGTTATCAGAAAGTGGTCAGAGAGGACTGGATTATGTGGAAAGATCGTTATTTCCTCACACACTATGCCATAAGTCAGCACAAGGTCTAATGTATGATGGCAGGAGTGGGTGGAGCTATGTATTCTTGGAGTAAAACCAATTGAGTCTAAGATATTACTAAAGGCTACATTGAGGCTATCATTTTCAATGTCCACATGAATATTAAAATCCCCCACTACAATGACCTCATCAGTATTTAGCACCAAATCAGACAAGAAATCAGAGATCTGATCCAAAAACTCAGAGTAAGGGCCTGGTGGACGATATAAAACTACAAACAAGAGTGGTTTTACAGTTTTGCAATCTGGGTTAGGAAAACTAAGAATAAGATGTTCGAACGAACTGTAGCTATTAATTGGTAAGGAATTGATTAAAGTCCGAATGAAAAATGGTTGATACTCCTCCTCTTCGCCCTGTTTTTCGAGCAATATGATGATTTAAATAATTTGAAGGAGTCGACTCGTTTAAGCTAACATAGTCCTCTTGCTGCAGCCAGGATTCTGTGAGAGAGAGCAAAGAGATCTGATTATCACAAATCAAGTCATTAACTAACAAAATCTTAGAAAACATGGATCTAATGTTCAATAACCCACATTTAATTTTTCTAGTTTTCTGCTCAGTTGAGTTTGTTCTAATATTTATGAGATTTCCATGATTTGCTTTATTAAGCCTGATATTTCATCTGTGTGATTTTGGCCGTGGGTAGGACACTGTCTCTCTGGGGTAGTGGGTGGGTAACAGTACAGAAGCTGCAGAGGAGTGTGTTAAACTACAACTCTGCTTCCTGGTCTGGACCCTGGGTTGTCATGGAGGACTAATAAAACTGGCCATGTTCCTAGAAAGAAGAGCTGCTCCATCCAAAGAGGGATGGATGCCGTCTCTCCGCATCAGACCAGGTTTTCCCCAAAAAGTTTTCCAATCATCAATGTAGCCCACGTTGTTTTCAGGACACCACCTAAACAACCAGAGGTTGAAGGACAGCATGTGGCTAAACATGTCGTCACTGGTCCGATCAGGCAGGGGGCCAGAGAAAATTACGGAGTCCGACATTGTTTTGGCAAACTTGCACACCGATGCAACTTTAATTTTAGTGACCTCCGATTGGCGTAACCGGGTGTCGTTACCGCCAGCGTGAATAACAATCTTACTGTATTCACGCTTGTCCTTAGCCAGCAGTTTCAGATAAGATTTAATGTCGCCCGCTCTGGCCCCAGGTAAACATTTAACTATGGTTGCTGGAGTCTCTAATGCCACGTTTCTGACAGTGGAGCTGCCAATGATCAGAGTCGGATTGTCAGTGGGTGCGTCACTGAGCAGGGAAAATCTATTAGAAACGTGGACAGGTTGGTGGTGGCCCACGGGCTGGGTTCTATGCTTCCTGCATACCGTCACCCAGCCGGCCTGAGGTGCCAGCTGCTCGGGTTCTGCTGGAGGATCGCTACGGGGTGGTTCTGAGCTAGTTAGCCCCACGCTGTCTAAGTAGCTAAGGCTGTTTATGGGTTTTTCAACAGCGTGGAGTCGGAACTCCAATTCCGACACCCTCGCCTCCAAAGCTACAAAAATGCTACATTTATTACACGTACCATTATCACTAAAGGAGGCAGAGGAGTAACTAAACATCTGACACAGAGAGCAAGAGATGGGAGATGGAGAAGCAGAGACAGAAGTAGCCATAGCCGTGCTGAGGCTAAGCTAACTGGACGAGCAAACTGTTCAACACCAAATAAACTGTGTGCGGACTCGCATCAGTGGCGGTGCCAGGGGGGTGCTAGGGGGCGCTATAGCTACCCCTGGATTAGTCATAGCACCCCCAAGTAAATATTAGATTTTTTTTTTTACAATTTAATTTTCATTTAATGTGTGGATGTGATCATATTTAAAACAAAAATAATCAGTAAATTATCATATAGATAGTAAAAACGTAAACCAAAACAGGAAATTGATGTTAACCTTTGACCTCATTTTCCACCTGTGAACGAGTGAAAGGTAGAGCTAGTGGTAAGATGGATCGGTTTTTGTTGCCCACATTTCCACGGTTTCAGTCAGAAACGAATGAATCTTTGGAAGTGATCTCAGACCCACAAAAACCTACGGATCTGGATGAAGAGAGTCAACCCTCAACCGCCGCAGCAGTCGAGGGTTTTGCCGCTGGAAATGCTAACACTAACGTTAGCTAACCTTGCAACACTATTGATGGTTTTCTGTGTGGCTGTATGTGTTTATGATTTCATGGAAAAGTCAGCGATTGTTCATATGTTTATGATGTATATTAATGATTGTTTCAGGTGTTGTTGAGGTGTTGTGCACGCATGTGTATCTGCTAGTGTTGAAGGTGTTTTAGAGAACAATAGGTACGCATGACCACTTCCTTCATAGCACCCTCAATAAAAAGACTGGCTCCTTCATAGCACCTGCACTGATTTGATTTTCATTTGATTTAATTCTGGTTCTTTTAGGTTTAATGTGTTCTTACCTGCATTGTTGTGGTATTTCTGTGCTGTTTTTATCCATTGGTGAATTGATTCTTTCCTTCATCCGCTCACGCAACAAACAATTAAGATGAAAATGTCCGTTATGCAGAACTGCGGCGTCAACAAGTTGTCGTCGGTGCTCCAGTCTTGGATCTTTCATATGGATCAAAACCATTTACAACATTGATTTTGTCCACATACCGGTCCCCGGTGTCTTTATTTAACGTATCCCTGTGTATGCTGCATCCTTTTTGGGAACTTAACATGTTGTTTAACACTTTCTTTCACCCAAATCCGCTTCTTCTCTACAACATACTGTTTGTTTTCACGGTTTGTTTACACTCGTCATGACGCCAACATGTCTGCGCACATCCCAGAATGCTATGCTAATCACATGTGATCGCAAGCCCTATTCTGTCCAGAGGACGAGTCTGAATATGCAAAAAGCATCATGAAGTGCGGGACTAGCCAGCTCAAAAATAGCCTTAAAAATGCGGAAACTGTATCATGCAACATTGAAGTACTGTAGCTGTGGACAAAAATGGTGTCTGTTGGTGGCGCAGACATCTTTCTTTAGCAGAAAGGCTTCTAGAGCTTCTTGTTGAGGTTTTAAAGACGTGTCCAAGTCGTTTAGAAGAGCAAAGAGCCAATGTCTCTGTTGTTCACCAGAAATGGAGTTGCGGTGTGTGTGACATACGATTGGCTCTGTTAGAATTCTCGGGGGGGGGGGGTATATTTAAATAGGAGCGTTACCAGACCCTTTTCTTCCCAAAAGGAAGCATGGAGCTGGCTGGCCAGGCTATCTTCTAATGCATGCTTTTGTGCTTTTATTATAATGATAACATCAGATCTTACAGCAGAGCAGCACATCTTGAGTGACAGCTGTTAGCCACGCCCAACATACAGGTTTAAAACACAATGTTGTGTGAGAACACTGAGTGAGTTGGTTCTGGTTCTGGAACCAAAGCCTATGAACCTCACCGACAACTGTGAGGTCCAACAGTTCTGATCCAAGGAAACAGTGTCAGTCCAAAGGTCAGGTTCATCACAGAGATCATGCTGAACCCAGCTGTCAGGAGAAGCCCTGCAGGTCTGGGATCAGAGGTTCTTCTCCTAGAATTCCCAGTTTCAGGATTTAGATGAATTTGGTTTGAGGATTTATGATCATTCATTAGGAACTATAAAAGAGACAAAAGCTCTAAAACAGAAGCAAAAACATTTCAGTGATGTCAAACCCAAGCAGCTGTTGCCCCCTGTTGGACCAGTACAAGAACCGCAGCAGAGACGTCCTTGAGGATAGTCCCAGAGTCCCTCCTAGGGCCTGCTAGAAGTGTGTGTGTGTGTGTGATTTTATATGTACAGTATATATGTGTGTGTTTAGTTATGCGCTGTGTGTGTGTGTGTGTGTGTGTGTGCGTGCGTGCGTGCGTGCGTGCGTGCGTGCGTGTGTGTGTGTGTGTGTGTGTGTGTGTGTGTGTGTGTGTGTGTGTGTGTGTGTGTGTGTGTGTGTGTGTTATATTGTCAGGTCCTTGGGGTTGACCACCTTGCCGATAAAGAGCAGTGCTCCTGATGGCTCATCTCTGATCAGGTAAATAAAGGGTCGGTCCACTCGGTAAGTCAGGTGAGATGGTTCCAAGGTAGCAACGGGATACTGGTTTCCCTCAGGCGCCATCTCCATGACAACCTTGTGATGTACACTGCTTAGTTTGGCGGGTTGGATCGAGATGTCATCCAGTTCTGGGTTTTCCAGCCACTCTGAGAGACCTGCAAGGCCAGTCGAAAGGATGAGTCACGACTTTGAGTTGCTACATGTTTTACGGTAAGAAAAAAGAAACCTAAAAATTCTTCCCAATCAGGTCTTTTCAGGTTAGAAGGGTTTGGCAGCTTCTCTGGTCCTGCGCCTAAACACCTGAACTAGGAATCTATGACAAGCGGCATCCTTGTCGACTTTCAAGAACTTTCTGAGGACCCAGCTCTTCAGAGAGCTTTTTTTTTTTTTTACCGTGTCCTGTTCGGCTGTGATCAGAACTGACGCCTGAATGCCGAAGACGAGCCTTGCGGTTTTATTCTCACAGGTGGAGCGTTCTAGCTTCTGCTATAATGCTCCTGACACCAAAACTTTATTAGAAATATTTTTGGTTGTTTTAAACACCAACGGACATGGAGACAGACGTGTCAGAGAACGGGGGAGAGAGGTGGGGGAGGGGGGTTCACAAAAATAAACAAGAAATGATTAACAAGAATCTGCTTCTAGACCTGCACAGAGAGAGAGAGAGAGACACACACACACACAAATATACAACAAGACTAAAGCACGACTGCACCAACATGAGGATGTATAACAGTAACTATTTCTGCTGAGAAACACACGGTAATAACTCATAGTGCATTTAGTGCCAACCACAGCCACCACACTGATGATGTGTAGGGAAGTCCATCCTTATGAGAACATCTTCTAAGCTAGAACCCTCCCAGCGCCCGTCCCACACTCTACTGTCCACTCCATGTTCACTTCCCTCTAGGATTCATTATGCTGCCTCACTGCCACCTAGGACTGACTCATCAGTGCTTGTTGTTAGCCTCAAGGGCAACCTGCTGCTTCATCATCACCTGTAAGTGTCTTTGGACAAAAGCGACTGCTAAACACATAAACTTAAACATGACGGTGGACCCAATAGGCTTCTCTACTTATCTGAGTTCTGTGGAGAACTGGACCTTAACTTCTTACCTGGTTCTATGTCAAGGTCAGGGTCCAGTTTGGTGACTGTGAACTAAGACCCTGAACCTGGGCTAGAGCAGTGATTGTCAACTGGTCTGGCATTGAGACCCACAATTACCTCCAGATGACAAGCTGTGACCCAAATACATCAAACTAAAATTACAGTTAAATTATATTCAAATATTTAAAACATTAATTTCTTCTAGTTATGGTTTTAATAAAAATCTAAACTACTTTAAAGAAAATTAGGTAACATTTGAACCTTTCAGCCACGTTCACTGATGTGGGTAGAGCTGGAGGAATGCTAACAACGTTTTTACTGCTCAAGTGGCAACAGGACACCCACTCATCGTACTACAGATCTGGGAGAGGCTTGCCTCCACGGGTTTCTCTTCAGTGTGCCGTCACACGACTCGTTCATTTTGACATGGTCGATCAATGAGCTCTGTTTTAGTATCTGTCCCTCGCTAGACAAAAAGTGAATTACGATCAAACTAACTGAACACGCTCTGGCTTGCGGTTTTCAGGTGTTCAGAAGGACCAAGGTGACACACGGGTCTCTATGAGTAGAACTGGACTCACCAAGGTCACCCAGTAATGGCAGCAGGTCTGTGGAAAAGCTGAGCCTCAGGATAGGCAGAAGCAGGGACAACTGGGCTGGTTGGAGGGCCATGGAGAGGTCCTGCACAAACTCTGCAGTCAGACTCTCCTCCAACAGGGTGGTGTTTGTTGTCACGTCTTCAGGCAGGAACACAAACATGCTAATGTCATCCTGCATCTGGACCTGGGCGATCTGTGGGCCTCAGAAAATTCAAATTTCAGAAAACTCATGTCCATTAAAGATTCAAGGGTCTGGAAAACTTTCACCCTCTAGCATTCCAGTGTCCCACCCATGGGACAAACCCCATTGCGTTCATTAAACCTGGTCATTAGGGAGGTGTGTATACCTGCCTGTGATAGAGTGCTCTGCACAGCATGTCTGACAGTAAGTGGTGAGCGGTGTGGTGATGGCAGGGAGCAACCTGCCGGTTGGGTTAGTCAGAGGTGTGGGTGAGGCACAGCTCTATGAGCAGTATCCTCATATTTGTTTAGTGATTTACATGGTAAAAGTCCCCAGTTACCCTGAAATGAATGTGGAAGATTGTCAGTTCTATCTGTCCATTAAAACACTGGTGCACCCTCTCTGCGGCCCCCGTTGGACAGTCTCAATGACCCTAAGTGGCCTAGTGGTCCTGGTAAGAATCCCGACTGCGCCCTCTCCTCCCTGGCACCCTTTAGGAAGTCTTGTATTAACAACCTGGGAGTTGAGATGGACCCCATCCTTAACTTAGATAGCCAGATAACAGCGATTGTAACATCATGTTTTTCCAGCTCAGGCGCCTAGGAAAGATCAAACAGTTTCTCCTGCAAACGCCCCTAGGGACGGTAGTCCATGCCTTTTTAGTCTAGGCTAGATTACTTGGTCTGCTGTTGGGTGTCACCCAGGCAGCGGTTGGCCGCCTCCAGCGGGTGCAGAGCGTAGCTGCATGGATTGTCACAGGGACAAAAAGGTCTGAGCACATCATGTCAGTCTTGTCATCCCTCCACTGGCTGCTGGTGCACTGAATTTCAAAATCCTATTTCTAGTTTTTAAATCTCAATGATTGTTCTCCAACATGCTCTTCTGACCTTTTACAACCTTATACACGGTCCCGTTCACTAAAGTCTGCTGACTGTGACGATGCGAGACTACTGCCTTGTGGCAGGTCTGCAGCTGTCCATCCAGGTCGGACAGGCCCCCTCCCCATTTTAAGTCTCGTTTAAATACTCACTTTTTATTCTTTGGCTTTTCCATGATGTGGTTCGATGTGGCTCGGACTTGCTTTTATGTGTTGTTTTACTGGTCTACGTTGAGTTTTGAAAGTGCTTTATAAACAAACTGGTATGGTAAAAGGCTTCTACTTGTTTGTTCTGAAGCTGCTGATAGCATAGAGAATCATGAAGCTCTTTTAGCCACTCATGAGCTCATTAGGCTGATGGTGTTACTTCAGTCAGGAATTCCAGCAGAACACTCACAGTGCAGCGCAGGTCCGAGTCCACTCCCATCTTCACAGGGTAGTTATCCTGTTGCATCATGGGAACCTGGACTGGTGTCCCACCATCAACCTGAAAATTCTCCAGCGTTCCACTCTGACTAAAGCGGGTCACCCACCTTCCTGTAGAGGAGCCAGTTAGAACGTCACACAGACTTTCGTAAACCTCGGGACCTGGGCCATCATTCATCAAACAGTTGAAGAAATATTCCTATATTCTGAACGAAATTTAGAATGTTTGTATGAGCAGTCAAAATCTTGATTTATTAAACATGCGGTGGCCTCTCGTAAGCATGTACCTTCGCAAACACCTGATGATAAATCCCACCTTTGCGTACCCAGGTGCTTTTGTCCATTCACGGTCATTAACATACATAATCACGCAAAAGTACAAAATAAAGAATACCACTCAATGTGTACATTAGTTCCTACGCACAGATCTGTGCATAAGCACAGTTGATAGATGAGGACAAAAGTCTGAGCCTCTGGATCACTGAAAAGAACAAGAAGGGTCTGAATTTAATGCTGCATTAGGATCCAGTTCTAGAAGCACAACCCCTGACTCAACCAGGTATCTGCAGCTGGGTTAAGGTAGTCTACCCATTATGCCGTTTACCTTTGAAGTAGGTGGAGCTCACAGCATTAACGCCAGAGGTCCGGGGCAAGGGCTTGCTCAGGAACTGCTGCACCTTCCTTCCTGTCTGTTGAGACACCCAGTCATTGACCTCCTTCAGGTCTTTAGCACCTCCCAGTAAGGCTTTAGGGCGTACTCCATACTGCTGCTCAACCACCTTGAAGAAGTCCTGCTTCGGACGAAGTCCTGAAAAGAAACCCGACAGGTCATCTCACACCAAAGATTTAAAGCTCTAGAATAACAAGACTCTGATTAACACTAGACCCTAACCCTATCAAGAACCACAGTCCGGCATTTTGGGAAGGTTTACATCTCAGGACTGAAACTGCTATTTTCAGCCAAAACATTATGACCATTGAGAAGAATTCTTTGTAGTGAACTCACGCCGAGCCATGTAGAGGCGCGCCGCCATGCTGAGGCCTTTCCCTGATGTCTTTACTGAAGTCAGCAGGTCTTTTAGGGTGTTGTGAAGCTGAGCATCCTGCAGGGTGTGGTACCTGAGGGCTCGGTACAGCTGCCTCTGGGCCTGCTCTGAGCCACCTGTGGGACAGGATGGGAGTGTCATCTGGTGTACTTTGGAAAAGTGTTGTAGTCATGGAAGAACATCTGTCTGCTCCGGAACTGAACCCAAAGGGATTTGGAAAAAGGTGTATGGACTTCTTTCCTTCATTTGAACCCCTTTGCAGTACCATGACCTGGATGACTGAGAACCTTCACCAGCGTACTGCTCCAGAAGTGAAAACACCAGCAACACGTAGAACTACAGTCTAGGACCAGTCTTATGGGCCATTCCCATCTGTACCGGGTCGGCCCGGGCCGGGTAGCCCCAGTCGGCCCCAGCCTGGCCCGGTTGATTCCACACATCCTTGCCTTAAGCCCATGTGGGCTGATTCTACCCACCAATCAGAGGCTTGCTCTAATGGAAGGTGTGAATTTGCTGTCAGCAGTGGGTGTGTTGGCCCTGGTCGGCCTGAAGCAGACCCCCTCGAGAAGAGGGCTGAGAATGAGCCTTGGTTGGCCCGGAAAAATACCAGGCCACCCAGATATGTAAACAACCTACGCTACCCGGCCCGGGCCGACCCGGTACAGATGGGAATGGCCCATTAGACTGAGACCAATGTGGGACCAGTCTACAACCAGTCTGGTACCAGTCTGGGATCAATCTAGGACCAGTCTGGTATCAGTCTGGGATCAGTCTAGGACCAGTCTGGAAGCAGTCTGGGAGCAGTCTAGGTCCAGTCTGGGATCAGTCTGGGACCAGTCTGGAAGCAGTCTGGGAGCAGTCTAGAACCAGTCTAGGATCAGTCTAGAACCAGTCTAGGACCAGTCTAGCAGCAGTCTAGAAACAGTCTGGGACCAGTTTGAGACCATTCCATGTCCAGTCTAGAACCAGTCTGGGACAAGTATAGGACAAGTCTGTGATCAGTCTAGGACCAGTCTGGGATCAGATTGGGACCACTCTATGACAAGTCTAGAACCAGTCTGGTGCTAGTCTAGGGGCAGTCTGGGATCAGTCTGGGACCAGTCTGGAAGCAGTCTGGGAGCAGTCTAGAACCAGTATAGGATCAGTCTAGGACCAGTCTAGCAGCAGTCTAGAACCAGTCTGGGACCAGTTTGAGACCATTCTATGTCCAGTCTAGAACCAGTCTGGGACAAGTATTGGACAAGTCTGAAAACAATCTGGGACAAGTCTAGGACCAGTCTGGGACCAGTCTAGAACCAGTCTAGGAGCAGTCTAGGACCAGTCTGGGAACAGTTTGAGACCATTCTATGACCAGTCTAGAACCAGTCTGGTGCTAGTCTGAGACCAATCTAGGACCAGTCTGGGATCAATCTGGGAAAGGTCTATTATGTGTCTCACCCATGGATAGCTGAGTCAGCACTGCAGACACACTGATGGGGGACAGGAAGATGTTGGCTGAAGCTTCGTGGCTGGCCAGAGCGCGGAACAGATTGTAGCCAAAGTCTGAGATGGCTGCCCCCATTTTGGTCTTTGGTGTCGTGAAGAGTTCCACATGTTCTTCCTCCTCTACAACCACCTCCTCACCGCCAGACTCCAGCTGCAGCAGGGAGACAAAAACCGTCCCAAACTGTGAGTTAGTGCAAACGTGACTGAGCTGCTCCACGCGGCTTTGATCAGGAAGAAATTCTTAGTTGGGTTATTTTTTTCAATTTGACATTTATTTAAAGAGTGACTCCATGAGATGTGCCATCTTGTTTTCATGGGGATCCTGAAATTTTTCCTTCAGAATTGCATGATTGTGTTTGTTCCTTCATATTTATCCATCCATTATCATCCATTGTCCGGGGTCACATGTCGGGTCGTGGGGGCAGCAGCCAGAGCAGAGAGGCCAAGACTTTCCTCTCTCTCCTCTCTCCTCTCTCCGGCCAGTTGGGTCAGTTCCTCTTGGGGATCCTGGTCAGCCAAGAGACAAAATCCCTCCAGTGTCTCCTGGGTCTTCCTTTAGGGCTCCTCCCATTTGGACATTCCTAGAAAACCTCACCAGGGAGGCGTCCAGGAGGCATAACCAGATGCCCGAGCCACCTCAACTAGTTCCTCTCAATATGGAGAAGCAGCGGGTCTTTTCCGAGCCCCTCCGAGATGGCCGAGCTTCTCACCCTATCTCATACTTATGGTGTAAATATGTAGAAATCTCGTCTTTTATGACTAGTTTCTGTCTAAAAAAGACATCCAGGTGTTGACCTGATGTGACCTCACCAGTCCAAATGTCCTTCATATGGTAGTTTACTGATCACACACGAGTCTGTCTAGCACCAGAACCATCAGTTGTTTCTGACCCAGTTTGTTAGCAACTCCTGGTTCAGGTCAACAGGAATCTTCTACCAGGTCTCCCAGAATGCTCAGTAAGAACCAGAACCAGGAGTGTCTCGTGTTCCTCCTCACTGAGCTCCATTGAACCAGGTCTGATCTGGGTCTCAGACAGATTTATTTTTACCATGTCCTGTCTAGCTGTGAAGCTTTCAGAATTGATGTCTGATTGCTGAAGACAAAAATAGAACAAGACCAAAACATCTCTGCTCCCACAACATGAGGATATATAACAGTTTTTACTGAAACAGAAGTAATTTATAGTGTATTTAGTGCCAACCACAGCCTTGGGTCATGGGTTTAAAATGCTCAAGTCCATACTTGTGAGAGCACCATGTGAGCTTGTATATGTAAGGTTTCTCTGTAGGAGTGTCCAATAGTGAGTGTGAGGAGCCACAGACCTGCCCCCAGAGAAGCTGGTGACCACCTCGGATAAGCTTCAACCCCCTCCCGAGAGGCGGAGCGTATTACCCCCGCAACTAGCAGCCGTGCTAGAGCCCCAGGAGATAACGACGGAACCCAAGGGCGCCCAACCCTGGCGAGGACCCAACAGAACCCAGGGATCACGACCCCACCAGGCAGCCACCGGGACCGACCCAACAGACGCCAGAAACTTCCCACCCCTGACTCAGGAGCTGCGAATATGGAGGCAGGCCAAGGCACTACCCACCGGCAGAAATGTTTGGCAGGGGGAGGGTTGGTGAAGATGTTGCAGCACCACTAGATGTCTCAAACTGATTTTTGAAGTCAGTCAGAAAAGTTGTGATACCTCTGGACCATTGGGTTCCTCTCAGTTCAATTCAAGTGTAATTATGTAGTTATATGTAAACATATACAGTTCTCAGGAACCTCGTGTGATATGTGGTTCCATGGTGAACAAGATGCCAAAGTCCATCAGAGCAGTTAGTTCCTGTCCTCCAGAAGGTTCTACCATCCCTCAAGCAGACTCCAGTATGTTTGAATGTTGTTCCTCATCACATCATTTTAGATGAACTCATCTGAAGATCATGTGAAGGTTTGGAATAAACTTATTTCAAAAGCTTCAGATGCCTTCATCACACTTAGAGCTCAGCTCATCCTCCAAGATGGCAGCAGCAGCTGTTTCTGTCTCCACAGCAAAACCAGAGGAAGAGCCATCAGTTCGTTTGATCAGGAAGTAAAAACCAACCTGAGCCCAGCAGATGTTCAGTAGAACTACAAACACCAGCAGGAACGTGGTTTGCTTCATCCTGGAACCAAACAGACACATTTATGGAATTAAGTGGAACATTTTTTTTCAACAGGAATGTTAGGAAGACAGCTGTGAAGCTGAAAAAGTATTGATTCTGGTCCAGAAGGACAAGAAGTGCTTGTCATTTAGTAGGCATGACACAAAATCATGTTTATCAGCAGTGGAGAAGAACAAGCTGATGCTTCCTGGTCTCGTCACATCACAGAAACCACCAAGGAACCAGAACCAGAGGGAAAAATGATCCATCAAGAGTTAAATGTCAACGTTGTTTCACTGCAGCTGCAGCTGGATCTGGTTCTGTTCCACCCACAAGGACTCTTTTGTTCTCAACACATCTGGATCGTCTTGAGGTTTCACAAAAACCTCAGGAAGGCTGACCTCAACCCCTCTCACTCTCTCTCTCTTGCGCGCTTTCTCTCTCTCTCCCTCCCCCTCTTTCTCGCTCGTTCCCTCTCTCACTTTCTCCCTTTTTCACCTTCTATTTCTCTTTCTCTCTGTCTCTCTGTTTCTCTCTATATATACCTCTCTCCCTTTCTCATTTTCTCCCTCTCCTCTCTCTCTCTATCTCTCTCCCTCCCTCTCTCTCGCTCCCTCTCTCACTCTCTCTTCCTCCCTCTCTCTCTCTTGCTCCCTCTCTCTCACTCTGTCTTCCTCCCTCTCTCTCTCGCGCGCTCTCTCTCTCTCCCTCTCTCACTCTCTCTTCCTCCCTCTCTCTCTCACGTGCTCTCTCTTGCTCCCTCTCTCACTCTCTCGTCCTCCCTCTCTCTCCCTTTTTCACCTTCTATCTCTCCCTTTCTCCATGTCTATCTGTTTCTCTCTCTTTATATATCTCTCTCCCTTTCTCATTTTCTCCCTCCTCTCTCTCTCTATCTCCCTACCTCTCTCTCTCTATCTCCCTACCTCTCTCTCTCACTCCCTCTTTCTCACTCTCTCTTCCTCCCTCTCTCTCTCTCCCTCCCCCTCTCTCCCTTTTCACCCTCTATCTCTCTTTCTCCCTGTCTCTCTGTTTCTCTCTATATATATCTCCCTCCCTCTTTCTCTGTCTCTCTCCCTTTCTTCCCCTCCCCACCCTCTCCCTCCCTCTAACTCGGATTCCTAACACAACTGTGGTTCTGAATGAATTTAAGGAACAGATTTTTTTTATTTCTAATGTTTTTCTAATTTCTAATGTTGTGCTGAAAATTTTGTATTTTATTTTGAAAATCATTTACTCAAACTTTGTTCTGCCAGTATTTTTTAATGTTGAAATCTGTAGACAGATGTGACTTCCTGTGAATTCTCCTCAAAAATGAGACATAAAATCTGATTTAACATTTTGTTCTTGAGAGAAAAAAGACGTTCTGATGGAGAACCCAACGGCAGCATTCACACTTAGAACAACAGTTAGAATCAAATCCAGATTTAGTCGATATTTTGTGTGTAAAGCCTGATGGATGAGAGAAGTGTTGCTACTCTGAGACCGGCCTGACGGTTCAGAGACTGCAGCAAGTTCTTGTAAAGCTGAAAGCCTGAACCGTCTGGATCCAGATCAGAAGCTAGTTCAGATTCTGGTTCTCTGAAAACTCATTTCCAAAGTACTGCAGAAAATGTAAAAGTTTCAGTAATAACAACTGGTTGTCTCACCTCTCTGGTCCCAGGCGGTCCACGTCGCTCCTGATTCTGACAAGCTGCTGAGGTGGAGACTCCTGGAACTCCTCCTGCCCCCCCACCCCCCACCCCACCCAGCCCCCACCCTCACATTCGATTAACTCCGAGGAAACTGTAGGGATGTGCACAGCAGCAGTGATGTGATTTTGATGTTTCTGATGTTTCAGTCTGGTTTTAGGGCCGGCTGTAGCACTGGGTCTGCACTGTTGATGGTGGTGAATGGTAGTTTTATGGATCAAGTGCAGCTGTGGTGGTGTTAGACTTAACAGCAGCCTTGGGTGGGAATTACGGGGTTGGCTTTTTGAATGGCTGCAGATGGTTTTGTGTAATGGTGGGCAACTCTGTGTCCTCATGGGAAGACCTGTGATGGGGGGGGGGGGGGGGATACCACAGGGTTCAGTCCTGGGCCCACTCCTCTTTGCCATTTATTTGCCCCCATTGGGAGCAATGCTACACAGTTATGGTGTTAAATTTCGTCTGTACGCAGATGACTGCCAGATTTACTGTGTCATGAGGCGGGAGGTTCCATTGCCAAGCTCCTGACTTTTCCGGATGAGGTCAAGCTCTGGCTTGTAAATTACTTCCATGTTAACGAGAGCAAGACTGAGCTTAATAGCAGAGGGGTGTGAGCTCTGCTCCTGATTTGGATGCACTGACACCATACCAACTCACTCAGCCACTTTGTCACTCAATCACTCAGTCAGTCACTCTCTCACTCAGTCGCCCAGTAACTCTGTCACTCAGTAACTCTCTCACTCACTCAGTAACTCACTCACTCACTCAGTAACTCACTTAGTCACTCACTCACTCACTCACTCAGTAACTCACTCACTCACTCAGTAACTCACGCAGTCACTCACTCAGTAACTCACTCACTCACTCACTCAGTAACTCACTCACTCACTCAGTAACTCACGCAGTCACTCGCTCACTCAGTAACTCACTCACTCAGTAACTCACTTAGTCACTCACTCACTCACTCACTCACTCAGTAACTCACTCACTCAGTAACTCACGCAGTCACTCACTCACTCAGTAACTGACTCAGTCACTAACTCACTCACTCATTCAGTCACTCACTCACTCAGTCATTTCAAACTAAACATGGTCTTTTGCGGGTACACGTGTTTTTTGCCGATCTCCCACGTGAACCACACCTTCCATATTAGCCAGTGAATTATCTTCACACAGAGCCCAAACATGTAGTTGATGTTTGTGAAGCAGTGAGGGTCAGCAGCATTTATAAATGATCAATAAAATGTGACATTCCATATAATATGAATTATCAATCTGATTTATCTTCGAATGTTTGATTTAGCATTACCTTTAGGTTCGTTAACGGTTTAGGGAACACACACTTAATTTTAATTCAGACAGAGCCAAGGACATGGTTTAATTCTATTGTCCTAAACTAAGGATTATACTTGACAGATTATGGATGAAGTGATGGGATGTAAGCTAGATGCTGACAGCAAACCTGGTTAAGTATCTCAGATCTTGTGATGTCTGGGTTGTAAAATCAGTTTGGCTGTGTGGTTTAATAAGCTAGAGATAATTCATTAAACCATCCAACGCCATTTGTGCCATCTACGAACCCTATGACCACGCAAGCTCGTGACTCCTTCGGCTGACACAAAGGTGTCGAGGCCACGTTCGGAGCCCTGAGCCAGGTCGCTTACCAGACATCTCTGACTACATCCAGAGCTGTTTGGTTTGCTGTCAATTTCAGCCATCAAAGCAAAGCTGGGATCGTCCACACCCTGATCTGACCTGCAATTTGATTGGGTGGGGCCCCTGACCAAGACCAACAGGGGTAACAAATACTTCTTGACCGTGACCTGTGCATTCACCAAATGGGTTGAATGTTTGCCAGCGCTCTGCAACATTGCATGTTCATCAGGGGCAGTTCCTGTGGGGTGGTTGACCAGGTGGTGGTCCCAATTTTTAAAAAGGAGGACCAGAGGGTGTGTTCCAACTGTAGGGGGATCACACTCCTCATCCTCCTGGGAAAGGTCTACTCCAGGGTACTGGAGACGAGTGTCCAGTAACCCTAACCTCCAATAGAGAAGGAGCAATGATGTTTTCATCCTGGCTGTGGAACTGTGGACCAACTCTGTGATGGAGGGCTCATGGTGTTTTGTGGATTTAGATGAGGCTTATGATCGTGTACCCAGAGGCACTCTGTGGGGGGGGGGGGGGGGGGGGGGCGCTCCAGGAGTATGGTGTGGATGGTGTTTTGCTTAGGGCCACTCAGTCTCTGTACACGACTGTGTTCCCGAGTGTGAGACTTGGGTCACAGCTAAGGAATGTTGGTGGTGAAAATGCTTATTGTGCTAAAAACTGACCGGGAACACTAAAGTAAGGGTGGGAGGTGAACACGACAGGACTTTTAGGCAGCTGAGTCTGTGTGTATGATAATGACTCGGACTTGTATAGCACCTTTCAGAGTCGCTTTACACCACAGTGTGTCATTCAACCATTCACCCCCTGGTGGTGTTGAACTACGGTGTAGCCACAGCTGCCCTGAGGTGCTCTGACAGAGGGGAGGCAGCTGAGCACAGGCGCTACTGGTCTCTCCGACCACCACCAGCAGGTGGGGTTGGGGTGGGGGTGGGGTGGGGGGGGTGGGGGTGGGGGGGGGGGGTTAAGTGTCTTGCCCAAGGACACAACAACAGAATTATCTGTCCGGATGGGATCGAACCTGCAACCTTCTGATTGCTGGACAACATGCTCAACCTGTTGAGCTACTGCTGCCCCAATCAGCTGAGAGGAGGAAAATCACTTCCTGTTGTGACACTTTAAATTGAGCAAAAGTAAAAGCATCTCTGAATAAAAGCTGTGACCTTTAGGAGCTCCTGATTTTCCAGATGAACTCTGACCTGAACTTGCTGAATCAGTCGAACCATCACCATAAATGAGTCACACAAGGCCAGACTTTAAGTTATGAAATGTTTTTAATTACTGAAAAAACCTGTTCAGTGGAGTCTAAACCGTACGCTAATTAAACACAGACACGAGATAAAAGTAACATCAAGTTTGGGCCCTCAGACCTAAAACAGAGTCAAAGAGATGAAAGCAGATGAACTTCTATCATGGACCAGGTTCAGTCTTTATTCTTAGTGAAGCAGCTCACAAGCGGTTGGTGGTGCTTAACCTGGTTCAGCAGACATTTTGCCTTTTCTTGAACCTGAAACCTTGTTGCTGGCCCACAATTTTCCTAAAAGAAGTGTGGTTCTTCTCCTTGAGTATGACGTTTCCCTCTGAGGCCATCTTGTCCACTGACCTGCTGCAGCTGCTCCTTCTCACCACCAGGGGCACTCCAAGGTGGCTGGCAGCTTGTTGCTGTATTCAGTGTTCACATCTCTTTTCTTGTCAGGCTCAGTCATGGGTTGGTTGCTATGGGGAATATAGCTGATTATGGCACCATCATTGGGACAGGGTTTGTGATGACACCCATGAAGAATGGGACCAGAGTTGCATCGTCGACGAGAGCGAAGAGGAACGGGGAGTTGACAGAGAAGTGGGAGATTGAGCGTGTGTGGGTCACAACTGTGGTGGCGGACGCCTCCACACCTTCCTCTCTGATTTCTATGGTGGTGGCATGATGGACGCTTGACACACGGAGGGGCTCGTCTGAGATCCCGGACAGGTCCGGACCAGAAAACAGAGAGCCGAGGCCTGACGGGGACATCCATAAAGATGGAAACAGGTCATTCATGAAATGTGCTTCCATGGCCAAAATGATTCTGACTTAATGGACTTGTGAAGCATGCTCAACATATCAGGACCTGTCTTCTCTCTACAGGCAGAGCTCAGTGTGGTAGAACACACATTGAAAAGGTTATAGAATGACCTTCATACATGAACAGGAGATCTACTGAAATGCTGATTCAGCTCATTCATGCTGCATAAGCAACTTCTACTCCTCTGCTGTTGATTGGCCTGTAGTTAGTGATGGTTCTTCCAGATGTCCATTGTACTGTTATGTAGAAGTATTTTTGATTTTCTCAGATTTCCTTAATATATTTTAGTTCTCTAGTATTCTTGTCACCATATACCAGGTTTCTAGCTAAGAAGGACCTCTTCTTCGCTTTGAGGAGTGATTTAATGTCTTAAGTGTCTCTGAGACTGTTCTTTTAATGATTTTTAATTATATATTTTAACTAGTGATGAGGGTGATCCCGTTGTCCTTTTGTTACTGGGCTTGACTGCTGCCTTTGATACTGTGGAGTACGACATTCTTTTGGATCGTTTATAGAACTGGGTGGGGGTCACAGGGGTGGCACTCCAATGGCTGAAGTCAGGGTTTCTGTGAGTGGATGGGTGAAGCTTCATCACCTTGGGAAAAGACTCCAATGGGGGTTCCTCAGGGCTCAGTCATTGGCCCCCCAATGTTTGGTGGCGCTCCTATGGCTGAAGACAGGGTTTCTGTGAGTGGATGGGTGAAGCTTCATCACCTTGGGAAAAGACTCCGATGGGGGTTCCTCAGGGCTCGGTCATTGGCCCCCCTCTGTTTGCTCTGTTCTTCCTGCCCCTGGGGGGTCCTCCTTCAGTGCTGTGGTGTTAAGTTTCATTTCTACGCAGATGACTGCCGGATCTATCTTTGTATCTCTTGGGCAGCAGGTGGCTCTGTGTCTTTCCAAGTGGCTTGTTTAAAGTCCTGGTGGTCTGTAATTTCCTGTTTGTAAATGAGTCCAAAATTGAGATCATAAAACTCAGCCCTGGTGAAAGAGCTGAAGCAGGTGGTGAGACTGACGTTGCCTCCTTAGCTCAGTATGAGAAGAATGTGGTCTCTAATTTGAGGGTAAAAACTGATGCGGCCCATAAATTTCATAAACAAATTAACTTTATTTTTATTTTTTATTTTTTACGATGGCTAAACAAGATCAAGCCCCTGTTGTCATTTGAAAACAGTGTTGCATGCTTTAATTGTGTCTTGCCTTGATGATTGTTTTACGTCGGGCTGCAACCGCATGGATCCAACTTGTTCAAAACTCTGCTGCCAGATTTCTGACTGGGACAAAAGGATGGATCAAATTGACCTGTGCTAGCATCTCTAGGCTAGTGTCACTGGTTTCCGTTACTATTGGACACACTGCCTTGGGAATGCAGACATGATTGAGCACGTGGGCGGGACAAACAAGCTCAGAGAAACCCTCTGTGTTTCCATTATTAGACAAAAGCAGTCTGAGCATTCTTGCTTTAGGGTACTCTCTGACTGATAGTTCATCCTGCTTTACTGTGTCTGGCAGCAATGTGTGTGTGTGTGTGTGTGTGTGTGTGTGTGTGTGTGTGTGTGTGTGTGTGTGTGTGTGTGTGTGTGTGTGTGTGTGTGTGTGTGTGTGTGTGTGTGTGTGTGTGTGTGTGTGTGTGTGTGTGTGTGTGTGCACAGAGCCAAAGGGAAACAGCTTCATTCAGAGACTCGTTAATGCCACAGCATCCAGAACGATAATGAATCGCTGATTCTATCCACCCATTGGAGGCTCTCCATAATAGTACGCATGACTTTGAGCTGGCCAGTCAGCCGGCAGTGGGTGTGTTGGACCTGTTTGGGTCCAGGCAGACCGCCTCGAGAAGAGGGCTGAAAAGATGTCTAGTTGCACATGGGAAAATCCAAGGCTACCTGAATGGAAACACTCCCAACCTGGTCCAGGCAGAGTGAAGCTGATGCTAGTGTGTAAAGGCCAACAGTCACTTATCTTGTGCTGGCCAGAGGAGACAGGTTTCACATCAAAGACTAGTGGTGGTTACACATTATTGTCGGCACGATCGGGTATGGGACAGAATTTGGTTTCACACAGGTCAGATATGCATTTCTCAGACCGAGGCGACTTTTTACAGACCTCCTCCCCAGCGGTCCGACTGGGACCAAGGTGACACTACACACTGATTGGCCAACTGAAATGACCAGTGTTGGGAGTAACGCCGTTTAAGTATAACGGCGTTTCTAACGGCGTTCTTTTATAGGTAATGGAATAATCTAATTAATTACTTTTCCCGTCGTTACCGTTACTGGGGACGGAAGGTTGTGCGTTACTATGTGCTTGTCGAACGTTGAGCAACAGACTTTCTGACCGCCACACTTCAGCTGCAGCCAGGGAGAGAGAGGTGTCGGTAATGCATTTACAAACACGATGATGATTGGCCGGGTGGGAGGAGACCCTCAGTGTTCTCACTGTCACCGTTCGCTGTAGACACAACAAAGAAATGACGGGAATAATGTCGTTTAAAATAACCGCGATAATAAAAAATATTTCTTTCAGTAACGAGCAAACTAATTAATTACCATCTTCTTGTATCAAAACGTCATTTCAGTTACTGATAAGGAAATGCGTGCGTTAAGCAGCGCGGTGTGTTGAAGCTGTCATCTGCTGATCAGGAGCTAAAGAGGCAGATGTTTTCATCCAAGAGCATCACGGCCGTGAAGAACGAGGAAGACGTGATGAATAGTCTATGGCTGCAGACCCCCCGCAGATTCGCTGCTGCAGGTGGGAATCTGCAGCCGTGCCCTTCATGGCGTGACAGCGGGACGTCCTGAAGGTCCGCTCACCGGGACGTCCTGATCTTCTACCTTCCTAGATCATCCAGCTGTAACCTGTTTCTGATCATGTCTTTAGTCCCGCTGTAACACTGATGCATCAGTCTCAGACGGCATGGAGCTCAGGTGTTATTAGAACTACCTGTGTGTGTTCACCATCCAGCTTCAGCTCTTCTGTGTTTGGGTCTGACCCACATTAGTAAATGTGAGTCCTCCATCAGGCTTGTGCCTCTTCTAGTGTCATTTTAAAGGATATTTATTTATTTATTTAATCATTACTAGATTAGCAGCAACATAAATGCTGCTGTAGCGTTATGGATTTATGCTCTTTTATGAAAGAGAAACCATGCTACGTATTAATTTGGAATATTAATTTTAATAAATCAATAACCAAATTTTATATTGTTCAGAAGACTCAAAGGTTGTTTTCATCCATAAACTGCCGATAATATCTGAGTGTCTGTGTTTCAGTTCAATGAGGAAACAAGTTTGAAGGATTAAAAGTTTTAATTCTTCAAGTTAAACTAATGATTTTGAAAATTGACAAACAGGAAATAACAATCACATTGGCAACTTTGTGGGACAATCTTTTAACAGTTTATATGCTGTTCTTGCTCAAATAGACCTTCTGGTGAATTTATGAAGATTGAGAATGTTGTGACATGAATGCGTGTGTGAGTCTGATTTTGCTTCAGGAAGAAACAGGTGTCTGAGTGAAGTGATGGTTTGGATAAACTTAGGTCTTATCAGAGAACTGCATCAAACGCTAAAACCGTGTTCTGTCTCACCGAACTCTTGTGGACCCTCTTTCGGATCCGGGCCGTGGAGGATGTTGTGGTTCATCCAGATGACACCGGCGGCTGACAGGAGACGTAGGTGTCGAACGGAACCGGTCCAGAGTTGCCCTCGGTACACGTGGATGGTAAAGCGTTTTATCGATGCGCTTTCTTAAGTTAATTCACTCAGAAATCAAAAGACTCGGTAATGAGTCTTCGTTAGAAGTCGCGATTCAGCTATTCTGCCTGGCTTGGCAGAAACAGCGTGAAAGGGGGGAAGAACGAGCCAACAGGCTCTGCCCCCCCTTTGGTTTTCAGGTCTGTTCTCTCTCGCTGTCCAACACGAACTGAATCATAAAACTGAAAACTTACCAAAAACCTCTCTTCTCAAAGCAAAACATGTGCGTCATCAAATGTGTCTGGAGTTTACTGTGGGCAGATGTGTGTGGGTGTGTGTGAATGTTTGTGTGCTTGAGTGTGAAGGTCAGTACCACACATTCAACATTATCTACTTAAGTGTGGATTCATTAATCCATTATAATTACCCCAAAGCATACTAGTCATTCATTTGATTAAACACATTTATAATGAGCAAAATGATAATGGTTATTTTAACATTAAAATCACGAAAAAGAAGTTTAAACTTTATGTTTTGACTTGGTCTGGGTACAACTCATGTAAACACATCTTCTGGTAGACTGCAGGTGGCAGATGTTATGGTTTCCTCCCAGACTCGCTGGCGTTCAGGTCTTAATCTGTGGGTGAAAGTTCTCAGCGACCCAGCTATGACCCAGCTGCGTCCAACACCACCATTGTGACAGAAAACCCATATTTCCTCACGTTACACTGCTAAAAACACACAATTATGTGAAGCTGGAAAAATTAGAATACTGTGCAAAATTACATTCATTTCTGTAATTTAACTAGACTGAGAGACCATTTAAAGGCTCAGGAACCTTTACAGGTGTTTCTATTTGCAATTTTAAATTTTAGCTGATTGGGGTCTTGTTAAATATCACACAGTGACCTTTTAATAGTCTAGATAAGTGTAATGTTCCTATTAGTAGTTCCTCCTGTTAAGTGCTTATTTATTGAAATTATTCAGGTTTATAAAAAACATTTGGACATACATTTTATTATGTTCCAGTCATTAGTCATTTATATTTCACTATTGTAGTAATTCTTGCATTCTTTAATGAAAAAAGTAACTAAGTAGTTATTTTTGTTGGTAATTAGTTACTTTTATGATCTTGTAACTCATTTAGTAACTGAGTTACTTTTTTGACAAAGTAATCAGTAACTATAACTAATTACTTTTTAAAAGTAACGTTCCCAACACTGGAATGCCAGAATCAGAGTCTAGGTTATTGGTGATTGCTAATTAGCTCCTACAGTGTGCAGGCAGTTTAAAGAGCGGCTGATATCACGCCCACGCACAAAAAGAAATACAAGTCAACCCTGAGACGTAACATCTGTTAAAGAGTTAGGCTAGCTTGGGAAGATGGCTTGTAACAGACAGAGAAAATGAATAGGAAAGAGGGAAATCAATGGAGCCTGGGAAAGGCAGAATAAGAACAGAACAAGGAGAAGGTGGTGATAAAGGTCACGGAAAGGCCAGCTTGAACAGATGAATTATCAGCTGTTTTTAAAGGAGACCACTGAGTCCATTGATCTCAGGCTCAGGGGGAGAGAGTTCCAGAGTCTGGGATCCACAGCAGCAGATGATCTGTCACCTTTGACCTTTAGCCTGGTGCTGCACAACCAGTAGGCTTTGGTCACTAGACCTCAGGGACCTGCTGGGGGTGTAGGGACTGAGAAGATCACCAATGTATGGTGGTGCTTGTCCATGTAAGGCCCTAAAGACCAGAACCAGGATCTTGAAATGAACCCTGAAGTTCACTGGCAGCCAGTGAAGCTGGAGGAGAAGCAGGGTGATGTGGGTGTGTTTGGAGAATTACCAGCTTGTCTGGGGCATAGATGAGGATCTCAGTCTTCATTCAGCTGTAGAAAGTTCCCAGCCATCCAAGTTTTCATAGATTCTAAGCAGGTGTGTAACAGGCCTACCCAGTCTCTCAGCCTCTCCAGTAGCAGGTGATGGTCAACAGTGTCAAAGGCTGCAGTCAGGTCCAGCAGGACCAGAACAGAACAGTCCCCTGCATCACTGTGGGTCAGAAGGTCATTAGAGACCCTAACAAGAGCTGTTTCAGTAGAATGAGCTCTACGAAAACCTGACTGGATGCTATCATAGATGTTATGTTGATCAAGAGCAGCTGTGGGTTTCTTAGTCACAACCTTTTCTTGGAGATGAACGGAAGTTTAGAGATGGGTCTGAAGCTGCTATGGAGAAAGGGGTCGAGACTCGGTTTTTTAAGAAGCGGGTGGATTACAGCGTTCTTAAAGTAAGCAGGGACCTGACCAGAAACCAGAGAAGCATTAATTATAGAGAGCACGCTGGGACCGATGGACTGAAAAGCACTTTTAAACATAGATGAGGTAATATGTGGAGGGGGCATGCAGAGGTCTTCATAGAGTTAATTAGTTTGGTTAACTCAGGCAAAGAAACAGGAGCAAACCTATCTAGGATGGTGGGCTGGGTTGGAGTCGGGAGAGGCAGCGATAAGGCTGAAGGAGAGATGCTAGATCTGGCCTTATTGACTTTGTCCATAAAGAAAAAAAAATGTTTTCACAGTCTGCAACAGAGTGAATGGAGGCTGTAGGAGAGGCAGCAGAGACGATACTGCTGATGGTGTTAAACAGCACTTTGGTCCTTTTGCTCTGGGACACGAACGCAATGGTGATCTAAAATATAAACGTCCTCAAGACAAACACTGTCAGCATTTAGGCCCAGGGTAAAAACAAGGTCCAGAGTGTGTCCCCTGGTGTGTGTGGGGCCAGAAACATGCTGGGTAAAGCTGAAGGAGTCCATGAGGCTGGAGAAGCTCATGGCAAAATGGTCTGAGGGATCATCAATGTGAATGTTAAAATCACCAACAATCACCAGTCGGGACAGCTTCACAGTGGAGAATAGAAAGTCACTAAACTCCTGAAGGAAAGAACTGTTAAGACCAGGTGGACTATAGACCACAGCACAGTATAGACCACAGTACATCCGAATTTAATCAGCTGCAGTTCAAAAGAAGCAAATCAACTAAAGACCAGAGCTACATGGAAGATGGTTTCTAAGAACAACAGCTAGGCCTCCATCACGACCAGAACCCCAGGGCTGGCTAAGAAAAGAATAACCACTCGGGCAGAGTTTAATTAGACCAGAATAATCAGATGTTTGCTGCCAAGCTTCAGTCAGAAACAGAAAATCCAGGTTTTTAGAGAGAATTAGATCATTGAGCAGGAAGGACTTATTGTTTTAAGAACGGGGGTATTTATCAGAGCCCTGCTGAGTGAGGTGGAGGAATCAGAAACTACAAAAACAGCTGGAGTTAGTAGACGCAAGTTAGCCGGGTTAGATCCACAGTGTTTATAAAAACCATTTATGGAGTGAACAGAAGAGGAAACCACTGCAGAATGAGGAGAAAAAGATATTGGAAAACTTGGATGGAGAATCTCCGCGACATCGCAGCTTGGCGGGAATGCGGAAGTGGCGCTCAGGTCGCCAAACAAAGGACAAGTTTATTTAAATCATAATAGACATCCCAATAAATCTTGAGCTGCTGTAATACTCTACAATATATATATATATATATATATATATATATATATATATATATATATATATATATATATATATATATATATATATATAATGCTTTTATTAGACTGTAATAATTTGTGAGAAAATTAAAGAATCTACAAACCATCACCTGGCTTCTAGTCCACGCCAACAGTTTTATTTTAATTGGTGTGTGTGTGTGTGTGTGTGTGTGTGTGTGTGTGTGTGTGTGTGTGTGTGTGTGTGTGTGTGTGTGTGTGTGTGTGTGTTTTCCACTTCAAACACTGGTCTAACCAACCAGACCAGCGTGTCCAGTAACATATTCATGTTACAACTAAACCTGATTAACCCCAGAGCCATGCGCAATGCACTGTACTCCATGACTGTAAATGAGGGGGAGACGATAATCGGATCCTTTTCTCTTCAACATGGTTTAATGTAAAGTTTCATTCAGTACAAACTTTAGTTACACCAATCTAACGAGACAGAGCCTGGATTTGTATTCTGAACAGTTTAAACATGTTTAAAACGGAGACGTGCGTGACACGTCTAAAATTCGCACCTGCTCCGCTATTATGGAAATTAAACTAACAAGATGAATAACATGAACTTATTTTAGGCACAGACAACATCCCCCACACTTTTGAAAAGCTTTCAACGCGCCTGGTCGCTCATGTACGTCAAAGTTATCTTTCATAAGATGATAATCAATAAAACGATTTATATAAAGTTGATCCAGAAGTTGTAGCCCGTCTCTGCCTACAACATTTTGATATTTTTCACCCTGTTGGTGGTTTTACTGAGCAGGTGCCACTTTTGTCATACGTTTCTTTTTAAAACATGTTTAGACTGTTCAGAATACAAATCCAGGCTCTGTCACGTTTGATTGTTGTAATTAAACTTTGTAGGTGGGGAAGGTCAGAAAGCAGCTCAGAAGCTCATACGATTACGCACAAGCGTGACGCGTCAACCCGGTCTCACAGTCAGACCGGGTTAGAACTGTTCGGGTTTACGCAGACAATCTTTACATTTAGAATTGGCTTACAGATGTAAAATTAATGCAGTAAAATATAAAGCTTTTTATTTAAATATCCATTCATTATTTTACAAGCACAGAGAGCCGCATCAGATGGATGGAAGAGCCGCATGCGGCTGCAGAGCCACGGGGTGCCGACCCCTGTGCTAGCCTACTTTATTGTCCCCAGCAATTTTTAAACCCCACTCAAGTGTATGGTTATTGTCCCCAGCAATTCTGAAAACAAACTGACGCCCTTGTTCAGAACTGCCTTATAGATGGAATGCCTGAATCATCACAGAGCCTTCTGTGTGTTTTATAGATATTCGCTACTGCGCCTACTGGAGAGGTTCGCTGACACTTTTTAGTTTTTTTAGGTTTGGTCCTTTTTTACCCTGAGTTGAATCAAACCTGATCGTTAAATTGAACACTTTTAACCCTCCCACTGTCTTTATGGGTGACCCCGCGAGGAAAGTTGACCATTGAGCAGGATTGGTGGTTCATCCCTTGAGGTCCACATGGCAGGGGTGAGGTGGTGCTCACTCCTCACCCCTGCCACATGGACCCAAGGAGTAAACCATCAACCCTGCTCAATGGTCAACTTTCCTCGCGGGGTCACAGTGGGAGGGTTAAGCACAAACAAATGCCCAATTTGCTGTCTGAAAATAAAAGCTGCGTATTGCCTTGGCAGAGGTTTCGAAGCAGCCAACAAACCCGTGCTCCTGGTAGAAGCTGTCCAGTTTGGGAAGTTTGGGACACAAACCGTGACATTTGTTGGCCAACAGAACCGCTGGAACTGGCCTTCCATTGCTCAGGGTGACCTGGTGGAACAGCAGACATTCTTGGAACTGCCACAGGTTGAGTCTAGTCTGCCCCCAAGTGGACACAACAGTCTACTGCAGCAAATTCACTTACCTTTGAATCCAGATCTCCTTTCCACTTGAGGACAGCCTGGAACGTGGACAGCCTCATCATGTCGAAGACCACCAGAGCTCCCACAGCTTCTCTGTAATACACCCGGGTCATGTTCCCGTAACGTTCCTGTCCTGTTGGACAAAAACAAGAAGTGTTTGTGTTTCTGTCGTCCATCCGTCCGACCGTCAGAAAACTGCAGTATTAGTCAGAAATGTGATCAAAGCCAACAGAAATTTGGTGCTTTGTGAAAAACAAGTTAAACATTTTATAGCTCAAACACAACCCTGAAAAACCACTTGTTTGTTATGCTGAATGGTCTTTAAACACACCTAACACAAGAATTCCATCTGATCACACTTAGCCCGTGGTATACACAAGTGAGAAATGCAACTGTAACTAAAGTTCAGAGGTTAATGTTTAAAATGTCAAAACTTCTGTCTTTTGTGTTAAGGGAGCTGCAAAGGGGACAACATGAGACAATTTAATTATTATAAAGGGTAATGCAACCACAAAAATAGCCCACAAACTCATTTCTATACCACTCAATCCTCATACGGGTCATGGAGAGCTGGTGCCTAACTCTGGTAAACAGTCCACAAATTAAAGCAAAATAAGAAAAGTTGAATAAAGACATGAGCTAGACAGTGTAACAAACTGGCTAAAATAAAAATAGAATAGCATGAAGCACAAACAGCTTAATCATTTAAAAAATGCCCACAAACAAGAAAAGGACATTTATACAATATTAATAGAAAATGTAGTATAAATAGAGTTTCTGTGCAAATTTAGACCTCAAAACAACTGAAGAAAAAATGACTAAATTAGTCTGAAAATTACCTTTACTTTTACTTTGGGATTTTGCATAAAAATATCTAAATGATAAAGCAAAACAAAACATCTGCCAGCAGATGGAGACAAAACAAAGACAAGTTACTAACAGATTCTAAAAATACACTTTTCTGCTAAACAAACTAGCAAAAAACATTTTTCATGCCTCTTAACAACGTTCTAACATAGTTTAGCTATAAATGTTGCTGCGATAAAAGAAAATACAACTTGTGGTTCTCTTGCATTTGTCTAAAAACCCCCGCCAATAACATGGCTTTGTCTGAAGCATCTACTTTTGCCAAACCGCCGCACTTTCCTGGGTCCTCCGCTCATTATGAGCTTTTTTTTTTTTTTTGTTTTTATTTGCAGCAGAACACCACTGGTGTGAGAGGTTCTCTTGGCTCAACAATATCAGAGAAGGAGAAACAGCCAACTGCTACCACTTGAGCTTTAGGACAAACTACCAGAGTCCAAAAAAGAAAAACACTATTAGAAGTCACAGACAACAAAATATGTTTAGACCTAGGTGATGGCGACTGGTGTTTAGTGCTTTGATTACTGTGGCAATGCTGGTTCCGGTATCTGCCGGACGCGACTCAGGGATGATGGGTTAAGTGTTCTGTGACCGTGTTTGTGTTTAAAAGCTAGATTTCCATGCAGATTTGCTATTGCAGCTTTAATTTGAATGGTTTGTCAGCTTATAGCCATTTTTGGTTTCCTATGAACAGAAACTTCTGATGATGATATGTTACAACCAGGGTTCGAAATTAACACCCGCCAACCCGCCAAATGCGGGTTAAAATGGTTTTGGCGGGTACTGTTAAAATATTACTAGCCAGTTTTTCCGGTGATCCGTGAGGCAACCAAGCAATTCATATCAGAGACGCTCTGGGTCGTTTGCCCCCTCCTCGAGTAAGGTCTAGCTGCGGACGTAGCCCCGGCCAAACACGCCCCTATGTCCAAAACACGCGTGCACGTACGAAGACGAGAACTCGCATGCGTGTTGCAAGAGATGGAAATGACGGTTCAGGTAAAGACAGATTTATATTTTTACAACTTGCGAAGATTTTGTACTAGAAATTTGAACGTTTAAGACATAGTTTGATAGATAGCGCATTAGTGATTTTTTTCTGAAACACTTTTATATAAAATTAAGCATTATTGGCAGTGGGGGAAGACGTCATGGACGCAAATTTTTTAAATATAATTTTTAATGGGCTACATGCAAGCCTTTTGGCCAAAATAAACGTAACAATAGGCTGTTTATTTGACCGTTTATGACTCCTCATCTAATAAGCAGCAAACTCACGACGGCAATGTGGTAGCCCGGAGGTATTCTACAAACACAAGAACAGTGCTAATGCCTTTATGTATTGTTTTCACATTGTTTATGACAGCCTCTAGGTGTAAATGTCATTTTTACTAATTGCTATTTATCTTTGTCTCATAGGTGAGAGGGGGCGTGATTGGCCCATCAGTCTATCTGCACAACTGTAGACCTGGGCCTAAGCTGAGATCAGTGCTGGACACAGACACATGTGAGGGAGTCCTTCTGAAGCCTTCTGATGCTGGCCAGCACAACAAGGCAAAGAACGAGTTGATCGATGCTCTGTGGCAATGCATCACTGTGATGTGAACAGTGGTGTCCTGCATGCTATGCGACTGACCGGTTTCCAGCGCTGGCCAGAGGCAGACACGAGTTTCGGTCAGTGATGGACACTTCTCGCCAATGCATTTTATGATTTACGACAACTTCTGAACTTTGTAGTAATGTTTTCCCTTGTTCTCAGATTGTGGTGATGAGGAGATAAACAAGCTCACAACTCACTTCCGACCTCTTCTGCTGTCTGCTGGAGTGGATGTGGACTTGATCCCTGATCAATGGCTGAACTGTACACAGCAGGATTTAGCCAAGGTATTTAGAGAAAAAAATTAACATTGATGTTCCTAAATGGCAAAGTTTTTAACAAGTCCTTGAAAAGCTAAATGTCTAATAGTGTAAGATTTTAATTTGTTAAAATCGCATTACAAATCTAATTATGTCTTTAAAATAATATATAAAGTAGCATTTTAAACTATTGCTTGCTTGACTGTAATTTTGTCGACCCTTCTGCAGGAACTTTTGAGAAAACCTGGCCTACTGTGAACAGAATGCTGCGCCATCGGTGTCCTGACGTCCTTTACCTCTTTGATGCTCTCCTCACCATCCCTGCAAGTACAGCTGACTGTGAAAGAGGGCTCAGTGTCATGAAGCAGGTAAAGAGTGACTGGCGTTCACGCCCAAAGTCTCCTAACGATCTTCGTCCTGTAGCTCTAACCTCCGTGGTGATGAAGGCCATGGAGAAGATCATAAAAGAGCAATCATCGTGCACGCAGAGGCGCCGATGATGCAAAAATCTTCATCCTGGACTCCATCCACAAACATCTGGAGCTCCCTGACTCCTCCGCCAGGCTTCTGTTTCTTGACTTTTCATCAGCGTTCAACACTCTGCAGCCTCACATCCTGGCTACTAAACTTTCCTCCCAATTTCATTTAGATGACCAGTTAACCCTGTGGATACTGGACTTTTTAACCAACAGGACTCAGAAAGTTTGGGTCAACAACTCTCTCTCCGGTTTCCGTTCCACCTCCACCGGCTCCCCCCAGGGCTGTGTGCTCTCCCCCCTGCTCTACATCCTCGACACCGACGACTGCAGATCCACACATCCCAACTGTCACCTGGTGAAATACGCTGATGATACAGTCCTCCTATCACTGCTGTCAGGCTTCTCACAACACCACGGACCTGCTCTTCAGGAGTTTGTAGAGTGGTGGGACAGCTCCAAACTTGAACTGAATGTGAGCAAAACCAAAGACATGCTGGTGACCTTCTGCAGGAGGCCGAGGGATCCGGCTTCTTCAGTCACCACCATTATCCATGGGACCCCAGAGGAGGTAGTGGAGGAGTACGAGTATCTGGGAACCACCTTTGACAACCTCCTGAAATTCTCTGCTAACACAGAGGAGATTCTCAGGAAGCTCCAACAACGGTTATATCTCCTTAGGAAGCTCAACTCCTTTGGAGTCAGCTCCTCAGTCATGATGACTTTTTACTGTGCCTTCGTGGAAAACATCATGACCTTCTCCATCACTTGCTGGTTCTACTCTCTTAAGCCGGGCGTACACTGTGCGACTTTTTCACTTTTTTGAGCCGATTTTCCAGTCGTGCGAGAATCCACGACATCGGGGGGAGTTTTGCGCAGAGCGGTCGTGTAGTGTACAGGGGGTTACGAGAGGCGATTAACACCACGTGACCAGCTGCCGATCAGCAGTCGTGAGCTCGCACGGACTTCTGGCGTGTTTAATATTTTGCTCGTCCCTCGTGAGGGTATCGCACTGTTGAAGCGGCGCTGCGAGCAGCTGCGACCCAAAAAGTATCAGAACCGCTCACGGCGCATGCGCAATCCTGCATCAACACCGCTCACCCGCTATTTCCCTAATAACACACGCTGTTCGTTTTTATTTCTACACGTTTTTTTACTCACAAAGATTGTCAAGAAAGCACTTTTGTCGTGTTCATGTCAAATTAAACTGATCCCAAAACACAGATTTACTTTCTTTATTTCGTTTTCCTCATCCAACCCCCATAAATCCCTGTGTGCACTCCTGCAGCACTCCCGAAGGACAACAGGCAAGACGAGACAAAAAAGTCTGACGTGTTGAGTAAAAACTGCTATTTTTAGCATATTTTTAGGGCCGACGTGTTGCTACCAGACGTACAGCGTGAGCAGTCAGGTCGCATCAAGAACTGGGTCGTGCAGTGTGAGCACATGACTCGTGAGATCTGCTCTGCGAGGAAGTCGTACAGTTTGAGCTGAAGCTGAACGCTACGAGTGAAAAAGTCACACAGTGTACGCCCGGCTTTAGCCTCCAGAACAGGAACAGACTGCAGCACACCACATCAGTGTGATCCAACATCGTTGGCCTGCCTGTCAGAACTCTTGCTCAGGTTTTCTATCAACAAGCCCTGAGACAGGCAGCCAAAAGCCTCCACAACCCCTCTCACATTCTTTACCCCGCATTTCAATGGCTCCCCTCTGGGCGACGCCTACGCTGCATTTCCTGCAAGACTGAGAGGAGGAGAGCCACCTTTGTCCCCAAAGCCATTCTGCTCCTTAACTCCAGCAGATAAGATAAGACCATCCCCCGATAAACCCTCTCCTTGGGCTCTCCATATATTTAACTTTTATACAGATGACACTTTAGTCACTTTATTCACTTACTCAGTGTTTTTTGCATATTTTACTGTTTTATCCATCTTCTTGCTGCTTTATTACTTCCTTATTGCCTATTTATTCAATGTTCGTATGTCCAACATCATGCTGCTCTGCTGTTATTGTCATTTTATTTTTTAATTGCCCCTCGGTGATAAATAATTTTTTTCTGATTCTGATAGGTGAGACCCTCTCTGACCTCCTTTGACTTTGATCCAACCAAAGCCATTGACATCTGGCATGCTGACAGTTTGCGCAGACGCAGGCCTGAATTTGTGCGCAAAAATGCAACAAAAGAAAGTGATGTTTAGATTCAGAAAAAGAAACAAGTTCAGCGAGCTCTGAGGATGAGGATGTTTGATTCAGAGGGAAGAGATACAGTGGGAAAAAAATAAATCAATGTTGCACTTTCTATATGTTCTTGTGTGTATTGCAGTATGTGTGCGTTTTTCACAACAACAGTGTTAATAAAATGACAAAATCTTCATTCAGTGGCATTCATAATCTCTTTTTTGACTGCAGAAAAAAATGGCTAGTGTAAATCCAAGGTGATGGTCATAAAAGTTAATTTTGAACCCTGGTTTTTACAATGAAAGAAAGTTTATATTTTGGATTTGTATTTCAAGTTCTCACTTGGTGTCGTTCTTGCCCTGACCAGCAGGTGGCGGTAACACGTTCGTTGTTCTCCGAGCGCCAACTATAACCAAGACGAAGAAGAAGTAAAGGAGCGTTAGCAAAGTAAGCTTGTAGTTGTTTGTTGTATGAGGTGAATATTTGAGTCTCTGGGTTAAACATGTATTCAGGGGAGTCTCTGATGGACTTTGTCAACAAGCAAGTAGCTACTGCTAGAAAACTCATCACGAACGTTGAAGAAGCCATGGCCCAGTTCGAGGAAGGGCTCGGTGGTCAGCGCAGACTGTCGGATAAGAGCTGGGAACCACAGAGCAGCTCACACAGGGCAGGTAAGAAACACCAGCGGGACTCGTGCAGAGACGGACTGGGACAGTAATTTGGCCCGGGGCCCTGTCCTGTTATTATTTAAGGCAGAGGTGTCAAACTCACACGGGGCCGAAATGAAACTCTGGGACGGAGTCGAGGGCCAAACTTAATATTTTTTGAAAAAGTGGCGGCAAATTTGCACATTTTCTTTATCAACATATATGCAATTTTGAACCTTTAAATTTGGAAACGAACTTATTTCTGCATTAACACTGAATGTGGAATAACCAAATTACACACGAGCAAGTCAGTTTTAAAAGGCATCAGTGGTATTCATTACTTGTGGAATATTCAGTATTTTTAAAATCTATTCAGGATTTATGTTTTATTGTTGTTTATTCATTTTTCTTATTTTTTATTCTCTCCTTTTTTTTCTCCTGTAATACGTGTCATCGCTGCTGTGACGTCTAGCTTTCCCCACTGAGGAACAATAAAGGGATTTTCTATTCTATTCATCTATCTGCAGCCTTTCCACTTCCTGTTTACTGTAGGTTAAATCTTTTCTCACGGGCCAACAACAAAATAAAAATATCATTTTATCTTAAATAAAAATGCAACACCTCACCTGTTAACTTTCATGCTTTGAAGCAGAAAAAGAGCATAAAACCAACATATTTAAAGCTCAGTTTGCTCCACTGGTTTACTGTGATGCTCACCTGTTCCAGCCAGATACCTGCATCATGGGGTTGATCTGAGCTGAGGAGGAGACTCCTGTTGTTTTGTTCATCTTCATCATAATAATGACAACATTAGATGACAACAGGTGCTCACAAAGGTTTGTGCTGATGAACATGTCTGAGCAGCTTGGCCACATTGTTGTGTGTCGGGGAGGAAACACAACGCATCAGCCCGCGGGCCTTGTGTCTGACACATGTGATTTAAGGTGTGTAGAAAGCTGCTTTCTTGTGTAGATCATCTCCAGAAAGCAGACCTCAGTTTTCTGACTGCCTTCTAGCCAACCGTCTTTTGATTTTTACGGGTGCAACTACAAGAGAAATTACGGTGTCCTCGTTATAGAGTACCTTTCAAAATAAAAGCGCTCAAAACACGTTTCAAAGTTTGTGTAAAATTGTGTCTGCGATAAAACTGCGTTTTATGATTTTATCTCTTTAAAAATACTTTTAATTAAAATAATGAACATGATATAAACGTGTGTGTAAAATTGTGTACAAGATAAAACCGTGTTTTTTATGATTTTATCTATTTAAAAATACTTTAAATTAAAAGAATAAACACATTTGTCTACTTTGCAATTCTTATCCCTCCCCTCCCTTTCATCCTGATCTGATGTGGCATTTCAAAAGAAAGTGAAAATTATTGACAATTATCACTAAATTCAATGGTTTCATTCTCAAAAACAGTCTAAATGAAGTGCAAATTTAACTTTAAAGACAATTTTCACCATATTCAATGGTTCCTTTCTCAAAAACTGTGATTCCACAACATCATTCCACGTCAGTCTTAAAGTACACACCGACTGCTAAATCCTCCCCAACTTTCATAAGGATCTGATGTGGCATTTCAAAATAAAGTGCAATCAAATATGACTTTAGAGACAATTTTCACTATATTCAATGGTTAATTTCTCAACTGTCTGATTCCACAACATCATTCCACCTCAGTAGAGTACACATCGAGGACTACATCCTCTGCAAATTTTATTAAGACCTGATGATACATCAGAAATTTTGTGAGGATGTATTCGTCTATGTGTACTTTAAGGCAGATGTGGAATGATGTTGCAGAATCAAACAGTTTTTGAGAAATCAGCCGTGGAATATAGTGAAAATTGTCATTACTGACTAGTTTCGCTGCACTTTATTTTGAAATATCTCATCAGATCTTTATGAAATTTTGGGAGGATGTAGTGCTCGATGTGTACTCTAAGAATGAAGTAGATTGATGTTGCGGAATGAAACAGTTTTTGAGAAATTACTATGGAATTAGTAAAAATAGTCATTAATGACTTGTGATTGCACTTTATTTTGTAATGCCACATCAATCAATCAATCAAAGCTTTATTTATAAAGCGCCTGTCGGGAAGCCCAAGGCGCTGAACATGGTACATGAGAAATGTGAAACATGATGAATAAATTGAAAATAAAAGCAATTCAAATAGTGCAAAAAAGGTAAAACATTAAAGTAGAAGACAAATGGGTAAAACAAGGGATAAAGAGACCAATGAAAACAGGGAAATAAAATCAACATAAAAGAGGCCAAATTCAAACACGTTCAGGGAACACCAAGCGGAGGAGGTGGGTTTTTAGGCGACTCTTAAAAGACTGGCAGAGATGGGGACAGCCTAACTGAGGTTGGCAAGTGGTTCCAGAGTGACGGTGCTAGGACTGAGAAAGCCCGGTCCTCGCGTGTACGACACCTAGAACGAGGGACAGCGAGCAGGCCTTGGTCAAGAGGAGCGTAGAGCGCGTGATGGGGAATGTTTGTTCAGGAGAGTGGCCAGATAGGGGGGAGCACCACCCTGGAAGAAATTGTAAACAAAGACGAGGATTTTAAAGTGTGAATGATAACAGACTGGAAGCCAGTGCAGGGAGGCCAGAACCGGACTGATGTGGTCCCGTTTCCTGGTCCCAGTCAGAAACCTGGCTGCGCTGTTCTGCACAACCCGTAGACAACGCAGTGATGACTGACACAACCCTGCATATAGAGAGCTGCAGTAATCAAGCCTAGAAATTACAAAAGCATGGAGTCTGGCTCCAGGTGGGCTCTCGACAGCATAGGCTTGATTTTTGCAAGGCGTCTCAGATGAAAGAAACTGGACCGGATCACAGAGTTGATGTGAGCATCAAATTTAAGTCCAGCGTCAATTTTCACCCCCAGACTGGTGACAACTGGTTTTGACAGTTTAAAGGTTGGTTTATGCTTGACGAGTTTATGCGCGAGGTCCGCACGGCTCCGCGCGGCAAAATTGTGTCATTTTAACAACCACGCCCCTCCACCGCGCCTCCGCACGGCCCAAAATTTCCGCACCGCGCACCTAGGAAATTTTCTAACAACGCGGACGGTCGGACGTGGAAAAACATGGCGGACCGGCAAGAACTAGTATGGCAGAGGTTTGTAAATATGGACATTTGTATGATTCAGCTCTCAAAGATCACCGTGATCAACATGTTGTTAATAATTCTTGGAGAGAAATAGCTCGTACTGTCAGAAAAGACGAGGACGCTGTTAAAAATGCTGGAATGCCATGTTGTAAACAGTAATTTCTACTTCTACTCTGGTGTAGTGTTGGATGCATGCCATAGAGCTCCATGCTGCCCCCTACAGTTTGGGAGAATATTGGCTCACCGCAGAGACCAGCCGCATGAACCATAAATGCTGCAAGTTGTGAAGCGCGTTCCATCCGCGAGCCGCATCACCAAGCGGAAAGTAAATGCGTCAAGCATAAACCAAGCTTTAGTCATCCAAAGTTGATTTTCCCTTTTACCTGTAGATTTGATTAATTTGCAGTTATCAATATATGACTTCAACAGTATTTTCATGCAGGATGTGTATGCAGCGTTTCATTTTAAACTGTCATTATGGTTAGTATACATGCATACAAATATAGATTCGTGTTTACATAGTTTTAATGTATATCCAAAAAATTAATTCTTAAGGTACATTATTTAAACATTTTTTTAAATCCCTCTGAAGGTGTGGTAGCTTTTATTTTGCAGTGGCGGCGCGCTACAAATATTCTGTACCTGTACAGAATATATACACCAACCTAAAGGATTATTAGGAATACCGTATTAATACATTGTTTGACCCCATTTCGCCTTCAGCACTGCCTAATACTAGGTGACATTTATTCAACAAGGTGCTGAAAGCATTCTTTAGAAATGTTGGCCCATATTGATAGGATAGCATCTTGCAGTTGATGTAGATTTGTGGGATACACATCCAGGGCAAGAAGCTCCCGTTCCACCACATCCCAAAGATGCTCTATCTATGCTCGCGCTGCTGCGAACCGGTTCCGCCACCACATTCCCGCAGAAACTGGTTGATCATGTGGTTTAACAACCACAATGTCCTCAGAAGCGAAAACACTTTTAAAAGGGAGGGAGGAGTCCTAACTGTTGCTGCAGGCGTGTTGTGTGAGAGTGCAGTTATATACTGGTTAATATATTTTTGGGTTCAGTTGCTTTCATGTGGCCTAATGTGAGTCTATTTGGGATCATTGGAATGATCAGCAGCATTTCTTGATGTGACTTTATGGCAGTTGCCCAGGGCATCATCACAAGGAGGATGGCATTCATTTACTTTTGTTTTATTTGGTATTTTTTCAGTCATTTTTGGAAATAGTGATTAATTTTGATTAATTCACAGCCTATGTTTAATTACATTTAAAAATTAGTTGTTTGACATCCCCAGTTATAATAAATGTCTACAGATGAGATCAAACAAAACAGATGAGAATTGCCCTTAAAGAGCAAGTCACCCCCAAATAAACTTTTTTTTTGCTGATTAAATAAATGAGTGTCTAATCGTGCTGCAGACACGTGTCGTCAATAATTTGGCACTTCAGTGCATCTTAGTTAAAATTTAAATATTCTGCCTAAAACTGGCAGCGTTGTGCCGTTGTCAGGTAAAAACTCTGCATTGTATTTTAATTTAAATCTGCCACCGCTATTGGCTAAGAAGTATGCTATGATGTAAACTGGTACATTATGATGTCACAATGCTGTCGTGAGCCTGAGTTTGTGTGTATTTGTTAGCGGCTCCGCCTTCTCTGTCTGCCAGGCAACAGCATGTGTTGCATTTTTCAAACATGAAGTGGGAGTGGAGTTAGACTCTGGTAGGGGTTGACTTGCTCTTTAAGCTGTTTAACTTGGACCAAGCATTTTAGGTCACAGATAGGTGCAGCTTAGGGTCTCTGTCTATACACCTTATGAGACAATTTAGGTGATGGCATGTTGTTTTTCTGCTATTGAACTGTTTTCTAATAATGTTGTGTTTAATAAAGTGAAGGAAGGAGAGAAATAACGTTTCCCTAGCACTTTTTAAAAATGTCCCCATGTAATCCGATTAATCGATTAATCGTGTCGAGACCCCATCCGATTCATCGATTATCCAAATAATTGTTTGTTGCAGCCCTAGATTGATTAGGTATTTGCATTAAGGAGAAGTTGAACAGGTGTGCGTGCTTCGGGGATCTGGAGAAAAACGCTGCGAGGCCATTCAGATTGGCAAAAAATACCTTGCACTCTTTAAGCTTTGAGGCCCCTTGAGTCAGCACTAAATTAAGATGATGTGCAAAACAGTGAATGAATAAGGCCATAGGTGCCTTTTCCTTAACTTTAGCTTGCACCCATTTAGTCCAGATGCCATCACCGCTGCGCCATCGTAACACTGTAACACCTTTGTCCAAACAGCGTTCATATTCCTCAAGAATACGAAAAATAAGTGCGGCAAGGTCATCAGCTCGTCAAATGCTCCTCGATACTTGTAGCTGTCTCAAAGCGCAGGATGAGTGCGAGCGTCATTGGTTTCATCAACCATGATGGTAACAATAGGGGCTCTTCTGATCTCCATTTTGATCTCATCTTCCATCACTTCAGCAATAGCATAAACGAGGCCATTTTGTACTCTGCCTGATGTCCCAGTAAAGACCCTGTTTGTGGTCAGGTGTTAATGCAAGTCGGCATCGTGTTCAGCAAGAAAAGATAAAAGCTCCACATAATTACCTCTATTTAATGACTGGGGTTTTTATCGTGTCTCCTAAATGAAAGTTCCTGTTTACCCAAAAACATGACCATTCATAGTTACTTGCCTGAAAATGTCGAACAAATCCTTTCCCCTGCTGTGGCAAGCCAGCTAGCATTGGAGTCGGGACGACCTGTTCTCACAAGATCCATTTTTTTCTTGAAAGGTTCATCTTGAAAATGGCGTGGCAAGTAAGTCTGCAACCAAGTCTGTCCTTTCTCCTCTTTCAGCCATCATGTGTTCAAAAAATACACGATAGCAGTCTATAGATACAAATCTCCGTGTTTAATTTTGATATTAGTGGTGTGCATTTCTACCTGCCTCACGATTCGATCCGATTCCGATTACCTGCCTAAAGATTCGATTTGAGTCTGAAATGCATCACGATTCTTCACCCAAAATTTTTCATTACTTAATAAAAGCAGTTGCTTATATAATGTGCTGTTGTTGTTACGTACGACTCTGTTGCAGTTGACGTCCATGAATCACATGTAATGGCTACGCGGCTAGCTTTACTCATTGATTCCATTACCTGGGCTTTGGTTTCGTTGTACAGTGCAAGCACAACAGTTTCTGTGAAGTGCCTTCTTGTCGGTAAGTTATACCGAGACTCGAGCGTCTTCAGGAGGTAGCGAAACCTGCTATTCTCTACCACAGAATATGGTTGTGTAGATCCTTAGCAATAAAACATGCAACAGAACGGGTGATCTTTCCTCTCTCCGAAGCAGACGGTGAAATTGTCAGCACTTCTTCAATCGTTGGCTGGGATGTGCTCGCTGTTTTTGTGGCTGTTGCTGAAGAAGGGTGGAAATGTTCAAAATGTTTGGTCATATTAGTTGTATTCCCAAAGTACTTTAGTTTTGTGTGGCACACCTTACACACAGTGTGCATCTTGTCAAGCTTTCTGTCTAGCTCATAAAAGCCGAAATTAGCCCAGACATCCCATTTAAATGTAACGGTTGCATCTTTGATTACTGGTAATGTTCACCCTGTATCCCTGTCTGCCATTTCTGTTTTAAATTGGCGCTAGGGCAACGCAGTGCGCATGTCGTTGCAACTCTGCCCCCGGAAGTAGTTATAAAACCTCAAAACTCTATTGTCCTCGCGCGTCCAGAACATCAACATAGACATAGGGAGAAAATCTCATTATGTCATGTTGCTGCATCGATGCAGAATCATGCACGGTCGAATCGCGATGCATCTTACAATCGATCATTTTCCCCACCTCTATTTGATATTTTGCTTAATGGCGCTAGACAAGTTCAAACTACTGCTTATCCAATCACAGGATGCGTTCATGTCAGCTTTTGCGTGGGCCATGCTAACTTGTGAGCTGATTGGCTATTGCAACTGGATTGTCTCTGTTCACTTACACTCCGAGCCAACTGCTCGGTTGATTCTGAAGACCTAGGGCAGACTTAATCTACCTGAAAACGCAAGCTAGCTGAAATCTGATTGGATAACACCCAACCTTGGTATTTTAACACTGGGAGCAGTGCAACCAAGTGGGTATAACAGGATATAAAGAAAATAGGCCAGTGAAAATTTTTTGATTTAAAAATATTTACCAAAGGAAAAAATACATTTACTTTTTTGAGTAAGTTTAGGCCAGCAGAGAAGGCTTTGCTGGCCCTGACTGCCCACCAGTGGTACTAAGCAGCAGTACCTCTCAACAGGTTGAGCGGGTTGTCCAGTAATCGGAAGGTTGCAGGTTCGATCCTGGCTCCGGACAGAGAATTCTGCTGTTGTGTCCTTGAGCAAGACACTTACCCACTTTGCCTGCTGGTGGTGGTCGGAGGGACCGGTGGCACCTGTGCTCGGGCTAGGGCTGTCGCGGTTGAGGAATTCCCCCTGCGGTGATTCAGGGTGGCTTAATATTGCGGTGTGCGATATTATTGCAGCCCTTTTTTTATTGCAGTACTATCTAAACATAATGTTTACACATTTAAAAAAGGTTAAAAATTGCCGTGCCTTCTTTAATAACACTTTACTGAATGCAGATCAAAGGGCAGTAACAACACAGATCGCAGTAACGTTTGTTTCTCCGACAGTCAGAGTCCGACTGAACTTAAAAACAACAAAATTCAGGAGGTTAAACTTTTAAATGCAAATTTGGCTGCAGCATCTAACAAATAAGAAACAAGTCCCCATTTTGTTTAGTTGTTTAAAATCAAGCATAAAAAATTACATGTACCGGGCGCACGTGCGCCGGGGGGCGGGCGCACTATCATTTCACTTTCACACACACGAATGACGGTGATTTATAGCTCGGTCACGTCCTTGTTACCCACAAGGAAAACCAGCATGTTAACCATATACGGTTTGAGAGAGGACCTGAGAGGGGGGGCAACATTTCCAGCAACACTGAAAACCCTCTCGTATGGTGCGCTCGTTGCACTAACGCACACGTACTTGCGTGCGACTCTGGCGAGCAAAGGGAATCTCTCCCGGTTGTTGCTCCACCATGTCAGGGGGGTTTCTTTAGGGTGGATGCATTCCTCCTGCAGGTAGCGAGTGAGCTCCAGCTCGGCTCAAACTCTCTTCGGGACGGCTGCAGAAGCAGTGCTTGTCCGGGACTTCAGCAGGTCTCCGAGCGTTTATTATTTTTTGCCGCTGATGGCAGCTCTCTCTCGGCCAAGGACCCTGGCTGCGCAGCAGCTGACGTACTGAAAACCAAAGTGCTCCCAAAGGAGCGAAGTAACTTTTCGTTTTGATACCAGTGCAGCCATCCTTCTCAACATGCATCATTGAGTTGAACCAAGTTCAGTAATCGCGGTGGCCCATGATGCAGCGCGGTGGGTTTCTTAATATTGCGATATTTCATTTTTGCGGTTACCGCGACAGCCCTAGCTCGGGCGCTTCGCCTCTGTCAGTGCGCCCCAGGGCAGCTACATGGCTACATCGTAGCTCATCACCATCAGTCTGTGAATGTATGTGTGAATGAATGAATGATGCACTGTAGCGTAAAGCGCTTTGGAGTCCTTACACTGAGAAGCGCTGTACAAGTGTGGGTCATTTATCATTGATCATTTAATATTACTAATCTTAATCAAAAGAACATATATAAATATATCCACAGTTAAACTATGATCAACAGAATTTAATGTATTTCATTAATCCTTAAGACCTGCCAGAGTTCGCCAGAACTTATATTTACATTTTTACATGCTGTGGTGCCATTTTTTGGAGTATTTCAACTTGGTATACAACAATACAACCTTACATTCTAAATTTTAATAATATAAATGTAAAATGTTCATAGCAACTAAATATTTTACTAAAAATGCTATTATCCATACACAAATTTAAAATCGTTTTTTGTTTTTACACATATTTTTCATTATATAGAAATGCTACACCTTTATCCCTCAAAATTGTCAATGGCAAAAAGTTGCACACAATCCTTTCAAACAACAACAAATTTATTTGAAGTGCTTTTATAAATTAGTTTCTGAGATACACTCATTTAAATAAACAATTTGTAGCTAATTTTTCAGGAGTATAAAGTTTTCCTAATCTCTCACTAATAATAATAATAACAATAATCATATGCTGAATAATAAAGATTATTACATTAATATATACGTGAGGAAACAGAAACTGAAACTTAATCACCCAGTGCTGTAATGGCGTCAACTGCTTCAAGAAAGGACGATGCACCATTTGGGAGGTCCATGATATATCTCAACGTTTGTAATGGTTGTGTTGGGAGTTTGTAGTAGGTGTGTAATGTGTGTAGGATGTGTTTGTCTAAATGTATTATTGCAAAAAAGCACAACGCTCTGGGACAAGAGCGCTGTTTAGCGCTTGAGATATTAGTGTAAATCCTCCGGTTTAATATGCAAAAAATAAACTAGAAAAATTGCATTTATTGCACAAATGCTGTTTGAATGCTGGATAGCTGAAACTGTAAGCTGAAGCTGCTGAACAGCTGAACTGAAGCTGAAACAAAGCAAAACTGTCAAAATGAGCTGAATGTCTTGAAAGATGTAGAAGCAAAAAGCACCAACAAGAAAATAAAGTACAAAAAGTAAGCGAAGAATCAAGAAACCTAATCCTAAACAGCAGAAAAATGAAATCTGTGAACATTGTTTAAAAAACCGGACAGCTAAAATGTCTAAACACCTGTTATTTCCGTAGGACTAGTTTAACAGTATAATTTTTACATTTAGCTGAACTGTGAAATTAGCATCATATGCTGAATTCTGAAACTAATTGCTGAAGCTGCTGAATAGCTCAAGTGAAGCTGAAACTAAGCAAAACTGTTAAAATGAGCTGAATGTTTTGAAAGATTTAGAAGCAAAAAGCACCAAAATGTAAATAAAGCACAAAAAGTGAAGAACGGATGAAACAATCCTAAACAGCAGAAAACTGAAATCTGAACATAATTTAAAAATCTGGACAGCAAAAATGTCTAAGCACTTGTTGTTTGAGTAGGACTAGTTTAACAGTTTAATTTTATATTTAGTTGAACTGTGAAATGAGTAGCATAAGCCGAATTCAGAAACTGATTGCTGAAGCAGCTGAATAGCTTAAGTGAAGCTGAAACTAAGCTAAACTGTCAAAATGAGCTGAGTGAATCTAAAGATTTAGGAGCAAAAATCACCAACAAGTGTAATAAAGATCAGAATATAGATGAAGAATAGGAAAAAAATGCTAAACAGCAGAAAACTTTAATCTTTGAACATTGATTGAAAACTCGAAATTTGAAATGTTAAACAGCTGGCCTTTGAAAGAGAACAGTTTAATGGGTACATTTTTACAATTGGCTGAACTGTGAATTTAGAAGTATTTGCTGATATCTGAAACTGATAGATTAACATGTGTTCAGACTTGATATGAGATGGATGAATGGTTGGATGAATGAAATAATGGATGGATTGTTGGATGGATGTTAGATGGTTTATTGGATGAATTGATGGATAGATGGATGGATGGGTGGATGGACGAACAGACAGATAGATGGATTTATATGTGGATGGATGGATTCCTTAGGCCAAGCCGATCGATTTGATGTCTCAAATGTGTGGGTGTGTAATTCCATTTAGCCAAAAGATGATTGACCTCTCTCAACCAATCAGGGAGCTGGGAGGCAGCGGGGCATTTTCCCACCTTCTGACGGTCAATCAAATTTAAGTTGTTTCTAGTTTTAAGTACAAATAGTTCAAAAAGATCAAAAACAGGAGTCTGTTATTGGCTCAACTTTCAGCTTTTATATTCATTCCTATGAAACTTGGTTAAAGTGATTTGTAGTTCCTTGTGTTGCCATGGTAACAGATGACAGGAGTCTGCATGAATAAAGCAATGTACAATGTCACATGACTCTTCAACTTTGAATAACATTTCTATATTAAAGTATGTTGATAAGTTGTGTCTAAAATGTTGTCAAATGTTTTTGCTATGCACGTTGCCATGGTAACGCAGAACACAATATCAAGTTAATACAAGACTCCTGGGACCAAGCAGGTTGAATTGATGTATGATACATGTGTGTGCATGTTTCCTTTTAGGCAGAAGACGATTAAAAACTCTCAGCCAATGAGAGACCAGCGAAGGAGGAGGGGGTGGTTCCTGCCTTCTGACTACTGTTAAAATGTCAGCTATGCTGCTAGTTTTAAGTGTATAGAGCTCAGAAAGACAAGAAACAGCAGTATGTTATAGGCTCAATATTAGGCTTTTCACATTCATTTCAATAAGACTTGTTTGGGGATATACTTATTAGTGTTGTCACGGTAACCGGTATAGCGGTAAACCCCGGTAAAAAAGTTGACAATAAAAATAACCGTCCAGTTTTTAAAAAACTAAATTATCTCGGTGGGTTTACCGTGGCCGCGGTTTAGGCGCGGTGACCCTTACCAGCCACCGTTGCTTCTGCTGAAGTTCCCGCGCACACGCACTTTTTAGTTTGCAACCAAAACTTTGAAGCTGAAATAATGGCCTAAGGAGGAGACTGCAGCGCCCAGGACATCCATCAGCCCTCAAAGAAGACTAAATCGGAAGTGTGGGCATATTTTGGATTTCTGAAAAATGCTGAGAGACAGTTAATAGAAGACGGCTATCCCGTTTGCAGAACGTGCAGGAAAAAAGTGTCTGCAAAAGGCACTTCGAATCTAATGGCACATCTGCGTGACCATCACCCACGTCTCTACAGCCAGTGCAAGGTAAGTTAACATTAGCATTTTAGCTTAAATGCATGACGTGAGGACTTTTGGTTGAGGGAGAATGCAACGAGTCACTATATACTGCAGTCGCAGCATCCTCTGCCAGCATTTAAACCGTGTCACGGACACCCTGTTGCTGGATGAAGCATCTTATTTGTTGATGATGAAGAGAAATATACAATTAGTTCCTTGTCATTGATTTGTTTACTTATTCAATGCGATTTATACTTGAACATTTGGATTTGATTACATAGTGTAGTAGTTATTTTAGTAATTTGTTTAAAGTGGCTGTTTATTTTAAATACATATTTTTTCAAGGTTGACTTGTACAGCGCTCAAGTCAAGTGTGGACTGGAGTTTTAGATTTTCATTTTGATAATGAAGAAAACAAGTATATGAGAAAACAAGTTGTGTTTCTTTGATTTGTTTACATATTGTTTATGTTTTGAATGTTTGGATTTGTATAATTTAAACCTGCACTGACTACTGTAACATGTTCCAGAAAAATAAGCTATTTGTTCCTTTACTTGTGAAAAGTTGCACTTTTGCTAAGGCTTTGTGTTATTTTAGGTTTAATAAACACTGTTAAACCTTTTCAAAACTATTTCAGTTTGTGTAGAACAGGACTATCAATGCTTTCCGAACATATGCAACACCGTTTAAAAAATACCGCGATAATACCCAAAACCGTGATAATTTTGGTCACAATAACCGTGAGGTTAAATTTTCATACCGTGACAACCCTAATACTTATGCACTTGTATTACCATGGTAACATATGACGGATTTAAAATTTAATACAAGCTGATCGATTTGATGTGTCATATGTGTGGGTGCTGGATCCTGCTTGGACAGAAAATGGTTGAACACTCTCAACCAATCAGAGAGCAGCACTGTTTTCCCGCCTTTTCCCCCGGCTGTAGGAGGCCTGCAGCTGTACTCCTGTTAATGAGAGAAGCCTCTAAATATGTCCTTCAGAAGTGAAACTGGACCTGTCAAACTTCTCATCACCATTCGAAAAGTACTGCACTGATTTGAAAAATTCAAAAACGTGAGCGGCAGAAGGCTTTGATGGTCATCTGTGTGAATTTTTTTGTGCCTACCTTGAATTGTCTAGAAGCTATGACGAGAACATTTTAGCTGTCTGAAGCAGATCGGAGGAGGAAATCTCTGTTCCTTTAATCAATGAGGGAAAATCTGGGTCTCTCCCATCGACATTAATATATGGACAATGGGTTTCCATAGACTCCAATAACAAGTTTTTCTGCTAAAATGGGAGGTGGCTATCACCGCCATTTTGACCGTGTCAGGTTCCGTCAAGCCCAGACAATTCCATAAAAGGGAAGAGAGGAGGAGCTGAGGGTGGGGCTGTAAGGCTGGGATCAACTGACGACACCCGGTCGAACTAGCTACAAGCTAACCTGAAGCTAACCCTGGCTAACCCAAAGCTAACGCAGAGGTGGGAGCTAAGCTAACGGATGTAGCTACCTAGCTTCAACCCAATCTGAGCTAACTGTGGAACACCCATCGACCTGAAGCTCACACCAAGTTTAGGTGGAGGTTTGCGGCGCTTTTTTGTGAAAAGTACCTTGATTTAAAAAGTATTAAATCGGTAAGTTTATAATTTATTTCCGTAATGAAAATACATTTTGCTTTGAGCAAGGTTTCAGTACCGTATTTTCCGGACTATAAGTCGCTCCTGAGTCGCACCAGCCATTAAATGTATAATGAAGAAGAGAAAAACATATAAGTCATATTTTGGGTGGACATTTTATTATTTTTCTTACAAAATCTGAGACCAAGCGTTTCACATGGCAAGACAATCACCAGTAACAATAACAGAATAAACAACGTGGGCGCAGCAGCGCGCCACGGTCTCCAGCAGAGGATGGCGGTGATTCAAACCCTCCCGGGGGGCGAGGAGAGCTCATTCCTGGGCTGGAGCCGGCCCGCAGCAGCGTGGTGTAGCCTACATATTTTGTAATATAAGTCGCTTCGGAGTAGCAGGGCCGGCCAGACTATGAAAAAAAGTGCGATTTAAAGTCCGGAAAATACGGTAGTTATTAGTATTTGAGATAAATTAGCAGGCTAAATACATTTCATATATTTCCAAAACGTAATACTTGTTTGTATCTTGTACAGCCAACTAGCCTTTATTCTGGACTCAGTACAATTCACCAAAAGTAAAGAGACATTATACAGATGAAGTAAGCACAAGATAACTTACTGGAAGAAACAGAATTATTATCGTGAGAACCAGAACAAGACAGCCATGTGAAAATAATAGTTAAAAAGTATGTACAGGTGCTGGCCAGTAAATTAGAATATCATCAAAAGGTTGAAAATATTTCAGTAATTCCATTCAAAACGTGAAACTTGTACATTATATTCATGCAATGCACACAGACCAATGTATTTCCAATGTTCATTACATTTAAATTTGATATTCATAAGTGACAACTAATGAAAACTCCAAATTTGGTATCTCAAAAAATTAGAATATTCTGAAAAGGCTGAATATAGAAGACACCTGCTGCCACTCTAATCAGCTGATTTACTCAAAACACCTGCAAAGGCCTTTAAAAGGTCCCTCAGTCTTGTTTTGAAGGCACCACAATCATGGGGAAGACTTCTGACTTAACAGCTGTCCAAAAGACAATCATTGACACCTTGCACAAGGAGGGCAAGACACAAAAGGTGATTGCTAAAGAAGCTGGCTGTTCGCAGAGCTCTGTGTCCAAGCACATTAACAGACAGGCGAAGGGACGGAAAAAATGTGGTAGAAAAAAGTGTACAAGCTCTAGGGATAACCGCACCCTGCAGAGAATTGTGACGACAAACCCATTCAAAAATGTGGGGGAGATCCACAAAGAGTGGACTGCAGCTGGAGTCAGCGCTTCAAGAACCACCACGAGGAGACTCATGAAAGACATGGGATTCAGGTGTCGCATTCCGTGTGTCAAGCCACTCTTGAACAAGAAACAGCGCAAGAAGCGTCTCGCCTGGGCCAAGGACAAAAAGGACTGGACTGATGCTGAGTGGTCCAAAGTTATGTTTTCTGATGAAAGCAAGTTCTGCATTTCCTTTGGAAATCAAGGACCCAGAGTCTGGAGGAAGAGCGGAGAAGCACAGAATCCACGTTGCATGAGGTCCAGTGTAAAGTTTCCACCGTCAGTGATGGTGTGGGGTGCCATGTCATCTGCCGGTGTTGGCCCACTCTGTTTCCTGAGGTCCAGGGTCAATGCAGCCGTCTACCAGGAAGTTTTAGAGCACTTCATGCTTCCTGCTGCTGACCAACTTTATGGGGATGCAGACTTCACCTTTCAACAGGACTTGGCACCTGCACACAGTGCCAAAACTACCAGCACCTGGTTCAAGGACCATGGTATCCCTGTCCTTGATTGGCCAGCAAACTCACCTGACCTTAACCCCATAGAAAATCTATGGGGTATTGTGAAGCGGAGGATGCAATACGCTAGACCCAACAATGCAGAGGAGCTGAAGACGACTATCAGAGCAACCTGGGCTCTCATAACACCTGAGCAGTGCCACAGACTGATCGAGTCCATGCCACGCCGCATTACTGCAGTTATTGAGGCAAAAGGAGCCCCGACTAAGTATTGAGTGCTATACATGCACATTCTTTTCATGTTCATTCTTTTCAGTTGGCCAACATTAGAGAAACAAACATTTTTTCATTGGCCTTTAGAATATTCTAATTTTCTGAGATACCAGATTTGATGTTTTCATTGGTTGTCACCTATAAATATCAAAATTAAACGTAATAAACATCGGAAATACATTGGTCTGTGTGCATTGCATGAATATAATGTACAAGTTTCACGTTTTGAATGGAATTACTGAAATATTTTCAACCTTTTGATGATATTCTAATTTACTGGCCAGCACCTGTATGTGTAATAGAAATAAAAATATATTAGAATTAGTGTAGCTCACTGTGATCCAAACAATAAATCAGCCATAGCTGATTAGTAAATATGAAATGAGGTCTGGGAGTTTTTAAGTTTCATTCTTGTATTACATTTTTTTCTTAGATCTGTTAAAAGGTCACCATGGCAGCCTGTGTCTCCAACATCAGCTACACAATGCAGCAAGTGTAAGTTCCAAATACCTGTCTTGACCACTTCATGTATGGTTTTGTACTTTAAACAGCTAGGCCAAACCTGTTATTTTTTTCTCCATAGCCATTTGGATCATCTGTGTGGTGCCCAGAGAGCTGCAGAGACCCTCTGAGACAACCTTGGCCTCCCTGACGTCCGTGTCTCCTGGCTCGGTTGGGGCGGACTGAGGTGGAAAGACCTTCTCCCCTTCTTTTTCAACTCCATGCATGGAAGAGCAGCTCCTGATGTTCTTCTCATCCACTTTGGCGGCAATGACATGGGGGTGGTCAGCAGTGTGAATCTGGTGAACATGAAGGAGGACCTGCACCGGCTTCACCTTCTACACCCTCATATCACAGTGTTGAGAACTGTTCGTCCTTCACAACCCAATGTTCCACTCACTCTGCAGCTCTCTGGGCCCCTTTTATTATTTTAAGTATTTTTTAAATGTCCCTATACTTTGTGTCCTGTTATTTTATAAAATGTGATGTAAAAAAATAAATGTTTTTGCTCAATTACTGGAATTTCTTTGGTTAAGACAAAAAAGGAAGGAAGAATCATTTATGCGAAGTTGTTTCTACAACAGGCCCATTTCAAGTCCAACAGTTTCTTAGCCAATAGAAATGTGTTCTTTACTAACGTAACCTGGTTTAAAAATCTTACTAAAATAAACAGAGTGCTGTATTTCAAAACCTAATCATACTTGTTATGTAAATATTAGCTTTGTAGACATTTGAAGAGTTTTTTTACAGATAAATATTTGTGTGCTAAAAAAACCATAAACTTAAATAATTTGTCATTCTTTATTGAAAAACAACAAAATACAGGTATACAGAAAGTGTGGGAAAATGATAATGTGAAAGTATTGCTCTTTAAATGTAATACTATTTATCTTTAAAAAGAAAAACTCTAAAAATGTCCTGTACAGCAACATGACAGAAGAAAGGTGGTCTGTCTGGCAGAATGTGCTGAACAGATTTGCTCTATCAAGAGGAGCGTTTTGTGTAAGAGTTTATGTTATTGTAATATTGGTTTGGGTTATGTATCTGTGACACAATCCAGGTGGAATGGAAGGTGCCACTAATATTAAAAGGATTAAAATAGGTTCTAAAAAAACAAAGCAAGCAGTGCGACAGCCAAAGCAAATTATAAAGGGACATTTATTACAAAACCCCGATGATGACGCCAAGGGAAAAAAAAAAGCGTTCAATCGAGTGTGCAGGACCCCAAGGGACAAGGCGGTCTAGTCCAGCCCCTGCCCTACCTTTTCCCATGTTCCAGGGGTCAAAGTAGTGACTGATTTCCTTTTTTTCCTCACGCAAATACTTCTGCACCCATGTGTGGCGGTCTGTCACAACTTGCTGCACATCGACCCCCCGCTCCAAAAGTGTGCTCAGACTTCGCACAAATCCCTCCTTCTCCATTCGCACACTATTTCCAACTTCATTGCTCTGAAAATAAACATAATTCTCCATTGATCTGTGAATAATTAACCATGAAATGTATTGCAATGTTGTGATTATTAGCCAACGAATAATTTGTAAACTTTACTTACTTTTTTGGATTCATCAATAAATTCGTAAATATGGAAATATTTACCGATTTATTACGTAATTAGGATATTAGGATATCCTCGGGGCACCGTCCCCTTTTAACAGGGGAAAATGAATCCACACCTCTTATCAATCTGTCAAAAGTTCGTAAAATTTTTACGGGCAGCAGTCATAATTCATATCACACAAACAAATTCACTTGAGACAAAACTTAATTGGCAATAACATTTATTAACTAATATGATCACTTCAGCTTCTCCCAAAGCGTTGAGCCAATGAATATCAACCAACCTATTTTATCAACAAACAATTAAACAATGAAATTATAATGTGACGTGACAATCTGATATGGGGTAACCGAAGATGGAGGTAGTTTTGAAACAAAATGGCCGATCCCTTTGTTTGAGGGAGCAAGGACCCAAAATGTATGTGGGATGTGTGTGTCCTCCCAAACACTGAAAACCAGAATATGTGTGTGTGTGTGTGTCTTGTCCCCCAAACACGGAAAACCCAAGTGTGTGTGTGTGTGTGTGTGTGTGTGTGTGTGTGTGTGTGTGTGTGTGTGTGTGTGTGTGTGTGTGCGTGCGTGAGCAACTTTCACTTTTAACTTCCAAAGCACGTTCAATCACAGTAAAACTTAACCAAAACACTTCAAAACCGCTTCACAAAGAATCAGGAAGCAAAACAAAACAATCATAAAACTACTGAAATATCTAATGGTCTGTTTATGCTGTGGCCACAGCTCAAAACAACTTAGATATTACAATGAAAGAAAAGATCTTACTTCAAGATGGTCCAATGACATATTTTGGTACGGGAAATCGAGAAAAACCATCTTTTAATTTGAAGCAATCGCGCGGTTAATTGCTTATTCGGACTATTAAAGAAACGGGAGAAAAAAGGAGAGAGAAAAAGAGAAAATCTTCTCTGAACTAATTCCAAGGCGTCCTCGTTGTTCGCGCTGAGCAGATTTGATGGTTTTCCGCTGCTTTTCAGCGGCTCGGCCTCTTGACGTGCGTCCGCAGCCGTAGCAGAAGTCTCTTCACACCAGCTGAAACTGGGACAAAAGAGTTAAGTTTCGTTCTGCGCTGGGCTTTAGACTCTCAGCGGGCGGGAGGAGACTGTGTAGGTTCCGGGGTTCGACGTCGCTTTGGTGATGTCATCACGTTGCTTCCGGCCGCAAAGAATCATGGGACATGCAGTCTGCTGGCGCTGGAATTTATTATCTGCTTTTTCAGAGCGCAGATGACACAGTTTTTGGAGAAAATGCTGCATAGCAATTTTCTCCTGAGGGTTGAACCTCAACATTCCCCCTTTGGTTTTGGGGATCGCGCCAAAGCTCGATCGTCGGAAGCACAGATAGGTTCTTCCCTCAGGATCGTTGGTCGCCTTGGACGCCTTTGGTCTTTTTCTTGGTCTTGGATCCTGGTCGCCTTTGGTCTTTGTCTTGGTGTCGGATCCTGGTCAGGCAAAAGAACAAGGGGGGATAGGAAACGGGATAGTCCCCACGCCCATAACGAAGAGGAGCCACCCACGCAGGTGGTACGCATCGATGTCGTCGTCCTTGCAAGAGGTAGCAGTGTGGAAGGATGGAGGCCGGCGGGCAGTTGACTCCATGAGGGGACAAAAGGGACGAGGATCAGGCAGACCACAGTCTATGGGCTTAACAGGGGCACCCGTGAGGGATAAAAGGGGCATGACACCGCCGGCCATACAGTTCAATTCATGGGGCACTCGGTTCCGGACAAGCAGTCCATGTACGAGAGTCCATAGTTCGCAAGCGCGCATTGACCTATGTGGTCCCAAGATTCCCCCCTTTTTGGTCCAAAGGGTGGATCAGGACAGTCTTTGGGCTAAAACAAGGACCATGAATTAAGAGGTACTACATTGTGCTGCGCGGCTGACAGATCCACTGACAGACTGAGCTGGGCCGGCACATAACCACTAGCCAAAAGTTACCAAGTAAGAAACAAAAATATAGAGAACCCAAAAAAGAACATATTATAACATCCAAGAAAACTCATAGCAACCCTGAGTTATCATAAAATACATTCTTAGGTAATACATTCAGTGTGTAGCTTATGAAGAATGTGACATAATGCAACACTCAGATAAAAATGTGAGGTAGACTGAAGTGAAACTACTTATAGGGTTACAAAATAACAAAGAAAATGTTGCTCACCCCCTTTAGACCGATGTGGTACACTCACGCTTGGACTCTCTCCGAACGCGGTCGCGAGGCACACCGTAGGTGAGCAGGTGCATCTTATCCTGGAGTTTATTAACACGCCTGTAGGCGGAATAAGCTATTACGGCCGTGATGAGCCATCCCAGCCCCAGGGCGACCAATGTGCAGATTAAAGTAGATTAATCTGTGTCTATGTAGCGTCTTGGGTATCTATTCATGGGCGTCAAGAGTAAGTTCATGTGGGGTTTGTGTGAACTTAACAAGTTTGTTTCCTTCAGTCAGCAGTTGTTGGTCAATTTCTAAATCAATGGTAAAGTTATAACCCTGAAATGTGTCCATGATCTCAATCTCTGAGTCATTCTGTTCGAGGTTGAGATGATGGAGCGCCAGGTTGCCCAAGTATACAATTGCACCTGGCGGAACTGAGAGGAAAATGGTTTGGTTCGGCAGTTGTAACCCAGTGGCAACGTGATGCTGGTCTTAAGTTACAAGGGCCGAGTCTGCTGGGGTGCTAATAAGCCATCTGTCACCTGCACGTTCCACTCTAGTATTCATGTCCACATCTTTTTATTGTAACCGTTGCTTGGCAACTCTGCAGGGGCGCGTCGCTCCTGAGGCCACACTGATAAATGGCAACGTCCCGGACAAATGGGTTACCAGGACACACCCAGTGAATATCCTTGGTCTTAGTGCATAGATCTAAGTTAGGAGTTAGATAGAGTTTGCTATCCGTATCTTGGTAAGCTAGGAAGCTCAGAGTTTTAAGGTGGAAATGCTTACCTTCTTTCCAAAAACCAACGTTTAGCATGGACTTAAGCCTATAGATGTGAGGTGTCTCAATTATGGGAACATTTAACAGGAAACCAAGTTCTAACGCCGGGGACACACTGGCCGCGGAAGCGCCGCGAAAATGGGACCGCCTTCATTCGGTGCCCTTGTTAAGCTATTCTATAGACCACATGGGCCGCCGAAGCGCCGCGAATCGCCTCGCGCCGGCGCTCCAGCCCGCGCCGTGCAGCGATCATTTCGGCGTTGGCTCTATTTTTTTCGCGAGCCGCGGGTGAATCGCGTCAATTCTGGCAGGAAGTCAAACGTAGACATAAGAGGCAGGCTGGTAAAGTTAACAAAATAAAGCATTTCAAAATAAAATTCCGCAATAGTCAAATGTGTTCGTAAACAGACACTGCAGAAAAACCACACGAACACACACACACATACACACACATCAAACTTGTGTGCGTGTGTGACCACGTGAAGGGGGGTGTGGTTTTGTGTGTCTTTTCACAGGACAGAGAGGCAGAAAGTCTGAGGCAAGCAGTTAAGATGGATGACTTTAAATTAATTATGGAAGTTGAGAAACACAAGGAGCTGTACGACCCCCGAAAAACATGGTTATTTACGTACCCATTTCGGAAGAAACTGCTAGGATACAGCTGCAGAATTGGAGCGGGTTCCAAGAGATTCAACTGGCAGAAACAACTCATACCATAGGTTCACACACGCACACACACACACTCAAACGTAGAGGAAAAGAGCTGAGAAAAGGCAGAGAGGAAATGGAGGACACCAAGTGTTTAAAAGAAAAACTACAGCTGAGCCGAGGCGCGCCTCGACTGGGGCGCGTCTGATCTGAACTGAGGAGCGGCAAGCAGCGGCCGAATTTCGTGAGCGATTCGCTTCGCGGCGCTTCCGCGGCCGGTGTCTCCCCGGCGTAATTTCTCTGCATCAACGAGAATGGGAATTGCACTGCCTAGGCTGTACGCTAGGTGGATTTGTGAAGTGTGTACAGTAGAGGGAGTAGCAGCTGTCAAAATATCTTTGAGCAGGTCCAGTGGTACCAAGTACGTGGGAATGCGACCTTCCACCAAGCTGTTCAAAGTGGAACTTACTTCCCTGAGCATGTCTTGCATCAAATCTCTCACCACTCATGTGTACACAATATCCTGATGTATGGTTTCAGACCAAGTCTTGATTGCATGTAGAGATTCATTAATCAGAGCAGAGTGTAGGTTGACAGTTACAAGAGTACCCTGTAAGGTTTTAGTAAGTACATCCTGATTGCGGTCTAGGAGGAGGAGTTTCCCTTGGATCACTGGCATCTCGTCCTGGAGTTCGGCAATGTGTCGTTTTACAGTCTTAATAATAAAATTGTGTTAGCCGCCGAAAGTCCAATTGAAAAGAGGGATCCCACCACGGACACTGCAGCGATTAGTCCACCTAGAAACCTTTTTGGGCGGTTATTTCCGCTGAGGTCGTCCTTGGTGACTATGAATTTCTGAAGTTGTGCCAACATGTAAGCAGTGGTGCGCTCGGCATGTTGAACAGTACCAATAATGGATTTGTGAGGAGGGGGGACCGGTATCACGTGCTTGTGATAGACGTCCCACGGGTCCAAACGGACAACGATACGTTGCGTATGTATGCGGCAGTGAGTGATCAACAATCCGGGGTTGTCCTGGAGGACCATCCCGGTTGGTGGTCCCGGTTGAATGATAGCTGATGGAGTTGCTGCCGTTGATCCAAAGAGGATGCAGAAGATCCAGAGGAACTCCATCCTGTAATGGAGAGACTCGTGATTATTGAGGGGGGCTTGTTCTTTGTCGGTTAGTACATGTTAGTGGGTTAGACATGCATCCCCCCCACCCTTTCCATTTACATGCGTAGAACTATGTGGAGACTACGTCTGCCTCCGGCGGGGAGTCTGGTCTCTGTACCCGCGGGGATGGTTTGACGTAAGGTTTGATTTGGTTCGCATGAACCCATTTGTAGACAGGCTCCTGTCTTACTTTGGTGATGCGTAACCTGTATGCAACTGGAGAGAGTTTTGCCATGATCTCAAATGGTCCCAATCAGCAGGACAGACACTTCTTAGCTTTTTTTGCCTGCCGGTTGGGCGAACCGGAAGTAGAATACTTTGTCACCCACCTCGTATTCGCAGCTGGTTGTCTTTTGGTCGTAGTAGGCTTTAGCGCCTTCTACATTGGTCTCCAGTTTCTTCTGACCGTGCGCAAACGTAGTTCTGAGGTGTGTTTTTAAGTCTGCCACATACTGATGAGCGGTATAGGCAGTGGCAACACCGACATCTTCTGGGTGATACAGGAGGTGCAGTGGTAGGGTCATCAGTCTGCCGGTCATCATCTCAAAGGGCGTAACCCCCATGGATCGCTGGGGAGTGGACCGTATGGCCATCAGGACCAGAGGGAGCTTAATGTCCCAGTCCTTCCCGGTGGTGCAGACGTACTTTTTGAGCATGGAGACGGCCGTGCGGTTCATTCGTTCGACCTGTCCGGATGACTGTGGGCGATAGGGGATGTGGAGTTTAACTTCCACTCCCAGAAGTTCAAACAGGGACGTCATTACACTGGAAGTGAAATGGGTTCCCCGGTCAGAGTCGATGCAGAGTGGAAGTCCCCATCGACTGAAAACGTGGCTAATCAGCAGTACAGCGGTTGTGACGGCTGTGTCGTTTGGCGCTGGAAGGCACTCCACCCACTTTGTGAAGCTGCAAGTTACAGTTAGCATATATTTGTTTCCTCTTGCCGATTTGGGAACCAGTCCAACCCAGTCGATCTGCAGGTGGGACCAAGGGAAGGTTATCCCCCTGCGTTGCAGCGGTGCTCTAGCGAGTGGCTGGGATGGTTGAAACTGGGCACAGATGAGGCAGCCTTGGACATAGCTGTGTACATCCTTGGGCATTGACGGCCTATATGCTACTTCTGTCAGTGACGCGAGGGTAGCTTTTACTTCGCAGTGATCTCCAACCGGTGTGTCGTGGGCGTAGGCAAGCGTTACTTCCCTGTGGTCGAGTGGAACAACCCAGCGCGGCGGGCTGTGGTCGTCACGCATGTAAACTAACAAATTGTTTAGTAGTTTCAGGTGCGCGAGCTGGCGACGCAAGTTTACCAAATCTCGACTTGCGCCAGTAGGTGGTGACAGTTGTTCAGGCACCGTGCCCTTGTGGAGAAGCTCGCGGATGAGTTTCAGGCTAGGATCATGTTCCTGCATGGTGACTAGGTCCGCATCCTGTGGTTTTCTGCCTAGAAATAAGGGTACCCCAACGTTCTGAGGTTCGTCTGCCGGTTTAGCATGACGACGAGTAATCGCGCAGACCTCGTGAACGGCCTGGGGTGGAAGGCACTCGTCTTTGAATTCCCAGCAGGTTCCCTGGTCATCACCGAGCTTAGCAAGGCGGTCAGCTTCGTCATTACCATCTTTATCCGGACCTTGGGTCCTGGAGTGACCTTTGACCTTTTTCCAGTAGACCATTATGCCTTTCTCGGTGGTGAGCAGATCACACGCTAGGAATAACTCCGAGTGTTTCACGTCTTTGTTCCTGGCCTTTTTCGTGTGGTTCTTCCAAATGGGGAAGTGAGAAATGAAGCTGTGTCTAGCGTAATTTGAATCCGAGCAAAGGACGATTTGAGTGATGTCCAAGGCTGCCGCCTGCTGGAGGGTTATCAACACTGCAGCGATTTCGGCGTTCTGACTAGACTTTTGGCCCAACCGGTAGTGATTTGGTTGCTTGGTGTCACAGTCTACCCAAACGACTCCAACCCCAGCACGGAGCTGGCCTTCGTGAAGGTGGGCACATCCGTCAGTGTAGACTTTCTCTTCAAAATAGCGATGATTGGATGCGGTTGGGTAGACACCGGCAGGTGTGTCCAGGGGGCCCATGATGGAGTCAGAGTCACAGCCTGCTAGCTCTTGTCCTAGCGCTAGCATGGTGTTCTGACCATACTTGACCTCAATGTTGTATCCTTGGAGCACCATCATCCACGTCGCAATGCGGCTGTTCGACACTCTTCCTTCACACAGTCGCTGGCTATTTAGGAAGGTGACGGGCTGATGACACGTTTCAATGATCACTTTCTGTCCTCCAATGTAACTACGAAAGTGTTCGACTGCCCAGACTGAAGCGAGAAGAGCTCTCTCGCAGTCTGAGAACTGAAGTTCCACCTTGCTCAGAGGCTTGCTGGCGTATGCCACAACTCTCATGTCCTGATGGTGTCTCTGCTTCAAAGCAGCGCTCAGGCAGTGAGAGGAGAAAGTAGCCTCTATGTAAAACTCTTTATCCTTGTCTGGGTAAGCCAGACAGGGTGCGGACGCCAACTTCTGTTTTAGGAACTGGAAGGAGAGTTCTTGGGGTCTGTCCCACACGAACGGTGCGTCGTTCCGAAGCAGTTCAGTGAGGGGCCTCGCTATTTCAGCGTACTCCTCAATGAACTGCCTGGAGTAGTTGCAGACTCCGAGGAAGCTCCTGAGTTCAGTCAGATTAGCTGGGGCTTTGATGTCCTGAATGGCCCTAATGCGGTTCGCTTGGGGCTCGACTCCATTAGGGCCCACCAGCAGTCCAACATACTCCACTTTGGTCCTGCACCACTGTCCTTTGAGAATTGCCAATTTAGCTCCGGCGGCAGCGAGTTGCTGCTGCACATGGGGGAGCTCGGCCAGGTGCTCCTCGAAGGTTCGACTCCTCAAGATGCCGTCGACATAAATGAGGTTCCCTCTTGAAGCAGCATCTGACATGGCTTTGTGGAGGAAAATGTTGAACTCGGCAGGTGAGTTAGAATAGCCAAACGGGCAGCGGTTCCAAGTATATTGGCGATTTCCAAAGGAGAAGGCCAGCTTATACTGGTCCGCCGGCTCAACCTTCATGATCCAGAAACCGTTGGCCACGTCAACCATAGAGAAGAAACAAGCATCTCTGACTCTGGCTAGCTCTTGATCTAAATGGATCATAGGCCACCTGGAGAGAGGTACCTGTTTGTTCAGTGCACGATAGTCTATGGTGAGACGCCATCTCCCAGTCGGTTTCAGAACTGGCCAGATGGGAGAGTTGTACGTGGAGTTGCACTCTCTTATTATGTTTTTCTCCTTCAGCTGATTGAGGATCTCCTGGATCGACTCATAAGCAGCGAGGGGAATCTTGTACTAGCGTACAAACGTAGGAGGGGCATTCGGGTTCGTTGGAATGCGAACCGTGTGCAGGTCTGTGAGTCCACAGTCCAGGGAGTCCTTGGATAAGACGGACTGAAACTCATAGAACAGGCTTCTAAGCTCTGCTCTCTGCTCCTCTGATTCCAACGCATCCGCTTTGTCAAGCTGCTGGCTGATTTTGGCCTCAAAGCCGGCATAAGGTTCAGAGGAGAAGAGTCTCTGGTGGTCCGGGCTTTCAACCCGTGACCCAGATGGCTGAGTATTTATTGCAAAAACCGTTTGACACTGACTGCTGTCAGTATCTAAGGTTGCGCTGCAAATGGGTTCCACAGGAAGGGCTTCATGCCGCTTAATGGTAATCATTTTTGAGGGGAAAGTATTAAATGTGTCTGCCCCAATCTGTCTGTCGTTCACGAACAAGGGAAGTTGTCCGATCACGGGGACTGAAAGTTCGAAGTCGTGGAAGGAGCTATCTATCAGCATGCCCAAGGGCTTTCCTGCCGGCAGGTGGACAGGACTCCGGGTCGGATTTTCGACCAACAAGTAGACAGAATGATTTTTCATCTCCAAGAGGGGCGTGCCACAGACGGCTGAGTTGAGCTCCAAGAAACGCGGTGATGGCTGGAAGAAGGCCTGGGTGCCTGGCAGCTTCTGATGCTTCATCAGAGTCAGACGAACAGGCATTCCTTTGACCTGTGGGGGCAGAACCGTGCTGGCCTCAACCACTGCTCGGCAGGCCTGTGGAATGGTCTGTCCGGACAGCAAGTGTTCATGGCTTCTGGGCAAAGCTCAGATGATGGTGTGGCGCGGGCCCAAAGGACTTGATTGCAAGTGTACAGCTGGGCACCTAGTCAAACCAGCAGGTCTGCTCCAATGAGTGCAGGTGGGTCAAGCTGTGGTATGATGCTGAATGTATGTGTGAGCTGTCTTGCTCCAAGCTGGATAGTCAGAGAGCAGACCTCTGGCGCTTTCAGGAGCCTCTGCGGCCAAGTAGTTGACAAGAGCCGGTGGCTACGTGTCACACTGACCAGCAGGGGATCCTTCTGTCGCAGGTGTTCAAACGTTTGCTGGCTGATGGCTGACTTTTCCGACCAAAGAGCAAGGCGAGCATCTGAGATGTGGGTGCAGTTGATGGTGAGACCACCAACGATGTGTGGTGCATAGGGCTGCAGGCTGACGTTCTTCAGTGAGCAGAGAAAAGACGCATGTGTGCGAAGAGGAGTTCCAGGAGCGGTTCCGTGCCTTTGCAGGCGGACATTGTCTGTGAGAGCCGTAGGGAGGGGCATGACCTTGGAACAAGGGTTTTGCGGCTCACTTAGGCTGACTTCAAGAGTGGAGGATGGTCGGCTGCTATCCGGGCTCCAGGGCTTAGGTGTGTCCACCTGAGCCCAAAGTTGACCCTTCTGGCAGTCGATGAGGGGAGCTAGATGTTCAAGCAGATCCTGACCAATGAGAAGTGGTTCAGTGTCTAGCTGGCAGACATAAAACGGGTGAACTAGAGTCATGTCTTGGAAGGTGATGTCCAGCCACGCCCGGTTAGTGATACACTCCCGGGTCTAGGTGTAGCTGGTGATTTTCAGGTCACAGGGTTCAACCTGGACTTGTGTCCCGAATGACCGCATGGTGTCGGACACGCAATTGAACAGTGTGGAGCACATCAGGGTGATTTCTGAGCCGGTATCCAGCAGAGCATCAACCTGTATGCATCCACCTACATTGGTGCTACAGTACAAACGGCGAGCCTGATCATGGTTTGTTAGGTCACCAAGGAACTTCAGAAATTTAGTATCAGGTTTCTCCAGGGGGTAGATTTCAGGAGACTCCTGTGATCTACCAGTAGTGTTCCCCCAGCTGATCAGGTAGGTCCTGGTCACTCTGGGGGGTTGAGCCATGCCTAGTCATGCGGACGGGGGCTCTGGGTCTGGCTTCTTAGAAGAAGACTTTGGTGCTGGGGTCTCATCTGCAGATTTCAGCTGGTCCTTCTGTTTAGCTAGGAACTGCTGAAACATTTCCTGGAGGTCGGCTTTGTTCAGGGACCCATCCGCGGACTCATGTTCGGGACCTACCTGTGGGCGGCGCTCCTTAAACCTTCCATTGCTCCGACTTGCTTGCCGCTGGTTTTGGTTGGACCACTTCCTGTCTGATTTTCCAGACCTGGGTGGCTTCCAATCAGCACCCCCCTTCCCCTGTGGAGGAGGTTGGGATTGCTTTCGCGGTTTAGCAGGTCTAGGTTTAGTAGATTTTGGCTTAGTGGGTGGAGCTTCTGTGCCCTCCAGCTCCAAACGCGGCTCGGCGTCGGGAGCCAGGTGCATGACGCGGTGATGAGCGTCAGGCTTTTGGGGCTTCCCACCCGCTTCCCAAGCCTGTTGAGCGTACCTCCTGATCTCCTGCGTTGTTAGTTTTTTCATCCTACAATACATTGAGACTTCGAAGCGAACACACTCGTGCAGGTTATGAAGGAAGAGGGATCTGTAGGCAGGGTCTTCCTCAAGACCAGGGCCGTTTCGACCTTGGAAATAAGCACTTTTGAGTCGGCGGTAATACTCTCTGGGGGGTTCATTCCTTCCGTGTTTGATGGAGAAGGCCCCCATTGTAGCTTATGCAGAGTCTGCATACGTAGAATATTCATCCCTCAATGCTCGGCAGAGAGAGGAGAACCGATCTCGAATGTCAGGTGGCAGAGTTTCCCATGAAACCATGCACAGTCCTAGAGGTGGTTTTCCAAATTAGCTTGAGCTTTTCCCTTGAAGAGGGTGCTGGAAGATCAAGCAGACAACGTTCTATCTCCCTGAGATAGTCGTCGACGTTGGATTCGCTGGTGTTAGGATCAAAGCGTTCTATGTCCTTAGCTAGGGATTCAATTTGACGTACACAGAGTCCTGACTCGCGGTACGGCGCGTCATCCTCTGAATCGGACCCATGGTCTGTCTCAGAGTGCGCTGGATATCGTTGGTGTGTTCTGGGCTCCCAATGCTGACTCCTGGGGCCCAGATCGGGGTCCGGCATGCTGCGACAGGCTGCTGGCATGTCATGTGGGTGCCCTGGGAGGTCCTCCTCCCGGGTCTGGTCTGCGTGGTGCGGCCTGCGTCTTTCGACTTGGGCTTCTACGTAATACTCTCTCTCCGGGTACGGACTGGCGTAGGATGCTTTGTCAGGCAGCTGGCTACTGGCATGCCGAATACCGGAGTAGCTAGGATGGGTGGATGGTTGAGGTGCAGGTTGGGGTGCTGGGCCATACTGCGCATCACCCCAATCGCCACCTTGCACCCGTTGTGGACTGGGGGAGCGGTCCCAATAGAGGGGCCGCTCGGCTGGTCGACTTCTCACTGATTGAGAAGGCCGTGAAGGTGAGGGTGGTGGTCCAACCTGGGGTCCGAGGGCGGACTGCCCTTGACCCCTAGGTGGTCCTGAGTACCCTATAGAGTGTGTAGGGAACGGGGCTCGAAGGTTGGGACAGAGAAGTTTCATCTCTCCCTTGCTGCATGCGTCCGTTCAGAGAGTCAAAAACTACATACTGTCGATTATCGTACGGGGATGTATCAGGAGGCGCGCTCCGCGTCTTCCTGACCTCAGGTACCTTGGAAAAAGTTGGCCTACCTTTATTGCGGGACGACGGTCCCTCGCTTCCTCTGGTGGAGGAAGCCAATTGCTCTTCGCCGATCGCCCTGAACAGATCCAAGTTGGCTCTGCCAGTTTTCTTTTGTACCAGCGTGGGGGAAGACTCTGGGTCAACATAGACAGAGTCGTGGTGTACCCCCTTTCCCACTGTGTGTTCTCACCAGTAGGGGAGGGCGGGGTCTCTTCGTCAGTCTCCCCAGAATCGGTGCTGGCGTCGTCGTCCTCCTGGTCCTCCATCAGCCTTCCATTTCGCTGTTTTTCAGCTAGCATACTCTGGAGTTCCATGATCTTCCGATCACGTTGAAGTTCTCTCTGATAGAGGATCAGGACTAACTTAGCCAAGGGAACTTGGACTGGCACTTTAGCTCGTAACAACTCAGATATTACAATGAAAGAAAAGATCTTACTTCAAGATGGTCCGATGATGTATTTTGGTACGGGAAATAGAAAAACCGTCTTTTAATTTGAAGCAATCGCGGTTGATTGCTTATTCGGACTATTAAAGAAATGGGAGAAAAAGGGAGAGAAAAAAAGAGAAAATCTTCTCTGAACTAATTCCAAGGCGTCCTTGACGTTCGCGCTGAGCAGATTTGATGGTTTTCCGCTGCTTTTCAGCGGCTCGGCCTCTTGACGTGCGTCCGGAGCCGTAGCAGAAGTCTCTTCACACCAGCTGAAACTGGGACAAAAGAGAGTTAAGTTTCGTTCTGCGCTGGGCTTTACCCCGGCTTTCCACAGTAGCCGTCAGCAGCACGTTACTGCAGCAGCACGTCATAGCTACTGATAGGAACCGCTGTGGTCAACAGAACCTTTTCCACTGGAACCGTCAGCAGCGCGAGTCGGCCGCGTCTCAGGAGCAGCATGTCGCGGCCTTTACGCGCCGGTTCTGTTTTCTACGTGCGACGCCTCTGAAACGGATCAAGTTCGACATTTTTGGGGAAGTAAAGACAGGAAATCTGACGCGGAAATGGAGAGAAGCTCCTGAGATTTTCAGAATAAAGAAACGTACTGCCTTCCGGTTGCTTTACTTTTAAGAAAACTTCTCACGGGGCCGCACAGTTAGTAACTTATCACCTAGCTAGCGGTCTCCTTTGTTTTTCAGGTCCGTATTGGCGATTATAAAACGGACAGAACATAAAACACAAACCTTTTGGAGCCATATTGCAGTTTTCTCCTGCTTGTTGTTGTGTTTACTGACGAAGTCACTCGTGTGACTTCGTGCTCGGTTGGTGACAGCTGCTCCCCTGCTGCTTCGCGTCTCGTAGGAAGGGTCAAGCAGTAGTTTACGCGAGCAAGACATGCTGCTGCATTAACATGCTGCTGACGGCTCCTGTGGAAACCCGGGGTTAGACTCTCAGCGGGTGGGAGGAAACTGTGTAGGTTCCGGGGTTCGACGTCGCTTTGGTGACGTCATCACGTTGCTTCCGGCCGCAAAGAATCATGGGACATAGAGTCTGCTGGCACTGGAATTTATTATCTGCTTTTTCAGAGCGCAGATGACACAGTTTTTGGAGAAAATGCTGCTTTCTTTTAAAAAGAAACGTTTGACAAAAGTGGCACCTGCTCAGTAAAACCACCAACAGGGTGAAAAATATCAAAATATTGTAGGCAGAGACGGGCTACAACTTCTGGATCCATTTTATATAAATTGTTTTATTGATTATCTTCTTATGAAAGATAACTTTGACGTACATCAGCCGGTACCGGCTGCTGTCTGATGGTAGGCCCCGCCCACAACGCCGCGGCTGCTGCAGTGTTTTCTTTACTGTGGGAAACGGGTTAATAATGGCTCTTTGATGGGAACAGGTTGCTGACCCCTGCACTATAGTGAAGTTGACTAGTTCATACAACCCCTGCTACTGCTCCCCAGAGTGTTCTGCAGCATAATCAGCACGTTCTCTTTGAACTTGATATCAAATTTTCGCCTCCTCTTCGTCTCCGCACGGTTAAAGTTACCCTTGCGGTCTTTCACTGGCAAATCAAAAGTGAGACGATGACACAACCGCCCCCCGTACTTGCTTGTTACCACATTCCACCCGGCCACAATAAGAGACCGGCCACTATTCACCTCCGCCGACTCCGACGCCGGCCAAAATTGGAGACCCGGCCTTTAATTGAATACCAGCCTGTATTAGAGGATTTACGGTATATATATATATATATACCTTCTCATTCAATATGTTTTCTTTATTTTCATGACCATTTACAAAGGGGCCAACAAGTGCTAAACACCTCTGGGAACTTCTTCAAGACAGTTGGAAAACCATTTCAGGTGACTCCCTCTTGAAGATCATCAAGAGAATGCCAAGAGTGTGCAAAGCAGTAATCAGAGCAAAGGGTGACTATTTTGAAGAAAATAGAATACAAAACATGTTTTCAGTTATTTCACCGTTTTGGTTAAGTGCATAACTCCACATGTAGGGCTGCAGCTATCGAATATTTTTGTAATCGAGTACTCTATCGAATCTTTTTTTCGATTAATCGAGTACTCTAATAAATTACCCTTTTCAGGGGTGGACATTAACTTCAAAACCAACCGGCCAGCCGGGCCGGTAACTCTGAATATTTACCGGCCCCGCCAAGAATCTACCGGCCCCGCTGGTCAGCTGCCAAAATGAGTCAAAATAACAACTGAACCGTTTTAAATGTAATAAACCTTTATTTTGTACACATTCACAAACATAATAACGTATTCAAGTTTGAATTTGTTTGTTCCCTCAACAAAACACAATTTTGTCGTCGCATACTTCCGGCATACAACGCAGTACATCACCAACTCCGCTTTGCTGTACTCGAGCCATTGGCTGTGTTCAAGATGAGCCAGTTCTGTGCAGATTAGACCAGCGGTGATCGGCGAGCAGTGCATGCCGGTTAGATTTGTGTCCAAATTGACGCCGACTTGCTCTAACGTCATGCATACGTAGGCAACGATAACCTCGTGAGATCAAGGCGGCCGCAGATTTTGGAGCAAGGCGCTGCAGTTGCTCTCCCTCAGCTGCAAAACATAGAGGATGATGGGAAACGCCTGGCTCTCACCTGATCTAAGATCTGATTGGTTCACATTTTGATCCAAACATCCGGTGGTAGAACATGAAATGTTAGTTGGTCACATGTATTCTGTAAATCATGTTACGTTGATGATGACAACTATATAGGCCATAAGGAGAAATGTGTTTTGTGTTCTTTTGTCACGTTTCCTATGAGCACACTGAAGCTACAGCTGCTAACCTTTACTTATTATTACAGTCATGTTATCATATACAATATATGATATCCACAAGCACGTGATGATGTGTTTCAGCTGCTAACAGGCACCAGAATTAAAATTGAAAATTGAACAAGTGTGAATGCTGACGTGATATCTTCATCCATCATGCAGGGAAAAACTAGTTCTCTCTCTCTCTCTCTCTCTCTCTCTCTCTCTCTCTCTCTCTCTCTCTCTCTCTCTCTCTCTCTCTCTCTCTCTCTCTCTCTCTCTCTCTCTCTCTCTCTCTCTCTCTCTCTCTCTCTCTCTCTCTCTCTCTCTCTCTCTCTCTCTCTCTCTCTCTCTCTCTCTCTCTCTCTCTCTCTCTCTCTCTCGTAGAGGAAGAGAGCTGAGCAAATGGAGGACACCAAGTAATTTAAAGAAAAAGCTGAGCCGAGGCGCGCCTCCAATGGGGAGCGTCTAATCTGAACTGAGGAGCGGCGAGCAGCGGCCGGACTTCGTGAGCCATTCGTGTCCCCGGCGTTAAACGCCGGCTTTCAGCCACTCACCCTGCTGCTTCCGTCTGTTTTCCAGGCGAGCCGCTACTCAACTCAAATACGGCCATTCTCCGCGCCTCCCGTCTTCTTTAAACCGGCAAGAATCATTCCACCTACGCACACGCTTCTCTGCTTCATACCGTTTCGAACTGTCTCGCTTCTCCTCACCAGTTTTAAAGCGTTTTGCCGGAGATTTCATCAAGAAATCCCATCCCTGTGGTGGCGCGATCTTCCTGCGTGCTTGTGTGTTTCTAGCGTGGTTCCACTTCGTCTTTAATAGTGAACTTATAGTTCACGTGACAATAACTAGAATCGTGCAGTACGTGGCTAGAGGCGCGCAGGTTCACGCGCGCGAAACGAAAACGGCAGCTTCCTACAGGGCGGGGCCATGATGTAGGTGAAAGCCGGTGTGTAAATGACAAATAATGCTTGGGCGCCACCCGGGCGGTAAGTCGTCAAGTATTTACCGCCCGGCGAGAAAATTTAGCGCCATTGGCGCTCGGGCGCTTTAAAGGTCCACCCCTGCTTTTGTGTTTGTAAACCATTATATCAAATAGCATGTTATAATTATGAAAGATCTCTTAAAATGAGCAAGCAATTGCCAGGTATTCTTCATTTTATTCAAAATTAGTTTGCAAAACTTCAGCACTTCAACTTTACTTCACAGTAAACAAATGCCTGTGCAAAAAATAAGTATACAACCTAAGCCGATTTTCCCCTCGTGCGAGAATCTGCTAGCCTGCAAGCCAGACAAAAACTAGGAGGATAACTGTTGAAGTAGCGCTGCAAGCGGCTGCGGCCCAAACAGAACCAGAACTGCTCACGGCGCATGCGCAAACAGCTCGCCGGCTGTTTCCCTATTAACACACGTCCGTTTTAATTTCTACACCTTTTTTCTCACACAATAGCAAGGATTGTCGAGAAAGCATGTTTGCCATGGTTTTGTCAAATTATACTGATCACAAAACATTTATTTACTTTCTTTCGTTTTCCTCCGCCACTCATAAATACCCGTGTTCTCCTGCAGCAATCCTGAGGGACAACGGACATCAATAACAACACGGTAAAAAGTCCGACATATTGTGTAAAAATGCTATTTTTAGCACATTTTAAGTCCGATGTGTTGCTACCAGATGCAGAGTGTGAGCTGAAACTTGAGTGCTACAAACGAAAAAGTCGCACAGTGTCCGCAGAATATATAGAAATACAAGCCAAAAAGCATTATCTTGTAGAGGCTCCGAGTTCGCTTGCAGAAGTGACATTTACAGGTGCTGCAGCACGGAGGATGTGGTGTTGTGGTAGGCTAAATCCATTTTATAGTATTTATACTGGACTACGTTTTCCACCTTACAACGTGAAAAATGGTCCCACACCTTTGACTTTTTCTGTCTTTTTCGCACTCCACCGGGGTCCAAGTTGTCCGCCACGGCTTAAGAGAAAGTTAAGTTACATTCGCTACTCGCCTGTGCATTCAGCCCAGTGGGCATGTGCGTCACTTATTTCAGTCCGGGTGAAACATGACCCCAGGCGATTGCAAAGCCATGAATTAATTAAACATGAATTAAACGAATCCTCGAGGCAGAGAATTTGACTCGAGGATTTTTTGTACTCGAATTATTCGAGGTACTCGAGGAATCGTTTCAGCCCTATCCACATGTATTCATTCATAGTTTTAATGCCTTCAGGTAGAATCGCCCAATGTAAATGGTCATGAAAATAAAGAAAACATGTTGAATGAGAAGCTTTGTCCAAACACGAGAGATTTTTTTTATTCACATTAATCTACATTTTGTTTTGTCTTTTATCCTGTCCAGAACTTCCACAGCATCATGTCTGGGAAAGCAAGATGGTTCTGACTGACCAGCAGCTCTCTAAACAGAAATGGACCTCCAGTTTGGACCAGAAGGAACCAGAACCTCCACTGATGAAAGAGGAACAACAAGAACTCCTTATCTATCAGCATGAAGGGCAGTTTCTTCTGAAGCAGGAAGTTGTTACCTTCATGGAGCCTTCTCCTTCTGAAGAAACAGACTGTCATGAACCAGAACCAAACAAGAACCAACCCTTGTGTCAGAGTACTAAAGAAGCTGAGAACCAAGATCAGGGTGGATGCAGGAAAGAAAACTCAGAATCAAACAGCAATGAAGAACTGACACGTAATAAAATATGCCAATCCAAAGATCACAGAGACAGTGTAGATGATAAAAAACAAAAAAGGCACAAGAGGGCTCACACAGGTGAGAAGCCATATCCATGTAAAACTTGTGGTAAATGTTTCTCACAGAGTACTGCTTTGATTAAACACATAACTCACACAGGCGAGAAGCCATATCCATGTAAAACTTGTAAATGTTTTAGACACAGTGGTCACTTGACTACACACATGAGAACTCACACAGGTAAGAAGCCATATTCATGTAAAACTTGTGGTAAATGTTTTAGTGTCAGTAGTTCCTTGACTAAACACATGAGAACTCACACAGGTGAGAAGCCATTTCAATGTAAAAGTTGTAGTAAAAGTTTCTCACAGAGAACTGCTTTGACTGCACACATGAGAACTCACACAGGCGAGAAGCCATATTCATGTCAAACTTGTGGTAAATGTTTTAGACACAGTGGTCACTTGACTAAACACATGAGAACTCACACAGGTGAGAAGCCATATTCATGTAAAACTTGTGGTAAATGTTTTAGTGTCAGTAGTTCCTTGACTAAACACATGAGAACTCACACAGGTGAGAAGCCATTTCAATGTAAAAGTTGTAGTAAAAGTTTCTCACAGAGAACTGCTTTGACCACACACATGAGAACTCACACAGGCGAGAAGCCATATTCATGTAAAACTTGTGGTAAATGTTTTAGTGACAGTAGTTCCTTGACTGCACACATGAGAACTCACACAGGTAAGAAGCCATTTCACTGTAAAATTTGTAGTAAAAGTTTCTCACAGAGTACTGTTTTGACTACACACATGAGAACTCACACAGGCGAGAAGCCATATTTATGTCAAACTTGTGGTAAATGTTTTAGACACAGTGGTCACTTGACTACACACATGAGAACTCACACAGGTGAGAAGCCATATCCATGTCAAATTTGTGGTAAATGTTTTAGTGTCAGTAGTTCCTTGACTACACACATGAGAACTCACACAGGTGAGAAGCCATTTCAATGTAAAAGTTGTAGTAAAAGTTTCTCACAGAGTACTGTTTTGACTACACACATGAGAACTCACACAGGCGAGAAGCCATATTCATGTAAAACTTGTGGTAAATGTTTTAGTGTCAGTAGTTCCCTGACTACACACACGAGAACTCACATATCATTGAATTGCTAAAGCCTCATACTCCAACCCGAGCCCTCAGGTCCACAAACTAGAACCTTCTAGAAGTTCCAAAGACCAATTATAGAAGTCCAGGTGATGGCTCCTTCCAGACTGTTGCACCCTGACATTGGAGTGGTCCTCCTTTTAGCCTTACGTAGTCTTGACAGTCTGGACACTTTAAATAAAAAACAGCAGAAGACCCTTTCATTCAAAGCTGCTATATCTAAATGTATTTTCTTATCTTTAACTCAAATTTGTAATCATCTTTCATTTGTTTAATGGTATTTTATAAATATGTGACTTAGATTTTTATTTCTGTTTTAAGATCACTATGATTTTATGACTTAATGATTTGTTTTGATCTATGTGAAACACCATGTGATTTTCTGTCTGTGATGAGTGCTATGTAAATAAAATGTACATACATGTGAAAAGCCATATCTAGGGATGCTCCGATCAAGTTTTTTTGCTTCCAATCACGAATTCCAAGAGTGTTGATTACTGATACCGATCACACAGCTTGGCCAAAAATTTCCTGTGAAGTTATGAGTTCTACAGATATGATCTCCAGTAGCACGCCTCCAGGCGGTTCAGAACTCTGCAGTTCGGTTGTTAACATCTACCAGGAGGTCTGAACATATAACACCAGTCCTACATGCCTTGCATTGGCTCCCTATTTTTTATCGCATCAGGTTTAAGGTCATCCTGTTTGTGTTTAAGGCGTTAAACACAGGGGCTCCTAAATATCTTTCTGATATCATCCACTAACATGTCCCGGTGCGTTCCCTTAGGTCAGCTGACCAGAGATAACTAACTGTGCCTAGGTACAGCCTGAAGTCTCGTGGTAGTCGAGCCTTTTCAGTACTTGGACCAAGTCTCTGGAATGAGCTGCCAGCTGATGTAAAACAGGCCACGTCATTAGAAACTTTCAAAGGAAGACTGAAAACATATCTGTTCTCGCTGGCTTTTGGACTTTGAAGTTGGAGGAAGTAGGCTGGATATGGACTGTGAACTGGCACTCAGGATTTTGTACTGTATTTTAAAATGGATTTCTTATTGTATTTTCATAGGATTTATTACGGTATTTTACAGGGATTTCTTAGTGTATTTTAATGGATTTATTAATGTGTTTTAATGGTCATATCTCTGTCCTATTGTGTTGCATTTTATTGGTGTACAGCGCTTTGTCCATTTTGGCCATGTGAAAGCGCTCTATAAATAAAGTTGATTTGATTTGATTTGATCTGGGCATAAAGGAACAATAACATCCACTAAAATGGCCTATATTAATTAGAAAGAAAAGGAAACAATTTTTATATAGCTTCTCTCAAGATAAAAATCAGAGGTGCTTCACAAGAACAAAAAATTTCAAATATAAAAAAGATTTTGAAAAATTCTAAAAATTGTGATTAAAAATGTAAGGAAAGGGAATGCGAAAACGAAGAGGAAAGAGAGAAATCAGTGGATCCCGGGAAAGGCAAAATAGGTGGAAAGAGCAGAATAAGGAGGGTGATGATGAAGGTCACATCAAAGCCAGCCTGAACAGGTGAAATTTCAGTTGCTTTTTAAAGGAGACCACTGAGTCCAATGATCTCAGGCTCAGGGGGAGAGAGTTCCAGAGCCTGGTGCGCTGCACAACCAGTAGGTTTTGGTCAATGGACCTCAGTGACCTGCTGGGGATGTAGGGACTGAGAAGATCACCAATGTATGATGGAGCTTGTCCATGTAAGGCCCTAAAAACCAGAACCAGGATATTAAATTGAATTTGACTGGCAGCCAGACATGTTAGACAAAAACATATTTTTAAACATTTTTAAGAGATAAAAGACTTGCAGCACAATAATTGTGTTTGTTTCTGTATGTTCCCCGAATAAGTCAAGAATCTCAAGTCTTCTGATTAAACATTCAAAGGCCAAATATTTCATATTTACATGGAATTATCACATCATATTGATCAGTTCATATATTTGTAGCCAATCCTTAATGCAACAGTGTTGTAAACTTCTACCTTCTCAGATGTACCTAGGTTTGGTGCAGGTTGTGTTTTTTGTTTCTCCCAAGCCCCCACAATGCGGTCAAAAATTGAAGCAAACCCGGAAGTGAAATAAATTGCAGTTCCACCCTCATCCGCTGGGGGCTGGTGTCAGAAGCGAGCAAATCCTCATTGACTCCCATGTTAAAAATGCCAATTTCACAGCAGAAATAAACATGTTTACAGCCTGGTTCCAAAACCTGTTTTTTGTTTAAATGATCTAGTTTACACTCATGACAACTCTGAGGGGGATGATTTTTTTTCTCACTCTTGTGTTTAAGTGTATTAAAGCCTAAAATTCTGTATAATTAATGAACATCCAACCCATGTGACCGCCGCCTCAGACCCATGTGACCACAGAGCTCCGGGGAAAGGCCTCAGAAGAGCCTCGGTCTCGCCTGAAAACTTTTCCGTGATTTTTAGTCTCTGAAATTAGATGATTAGTTGTAGCGTTTGTGTATTCTTTTTGGATATTATTTGTGCAATTGTTGGACAAAATGACTTGCTGTGGTATTAATTGCACTAATGGAGCGCCCAAGGAGTCTCCACTTCATTTTTTCCAGTAAGTAAAGTTATATTTATTGTTGGGATAATTAGGAGCTAATAATTAGTAAGCTTTACTTACTTTTGGATTCTTCAATAAATTCTGTAAATATGGGAATATTTACCGATGTATTAATTAATTAAGATACTCTTTAGGTATCTACGGGGCACCACCCCTTTAACCGGGGAAAATTGAATCCAAACCTTATCAGTCTTTCTTGAAGTCGTGGAATCAGGAGCAGAGATTTCACACCAATGCAAGCAAGTCTCTTGAGACAAAGTCTGAATTTTATAACATTTAATTAAACAAGGAGATTAATAATGCAAAACAATGGTATAATTGAAAATGTGTGTAAAATGGAGGATGTCCCCACGTGATGGATTTGTTTCAGTGGTGAGTCCCCATAAACCCTAAAAACACGTATGAGTGTGTGTGTGAAATCAACTGTATGTGTGTGTAAATGAATGGGTCTTTGTTTCCCCAGGTGCGCAGGGAGTAAAAGTGTCCTTGAGCTGTGTGTGTGTATGAGCTGTCTGTCTCCAGCTCTAATACAAAGGAAAAGTTTTTTTTAGCTTAAACTCAGTTTCACAGTAACTTAAACACTTCAGAAAGATTGATAAACAACAAAGGTCACTCGTAAATTAACATCTGACAGTTTAAACAGCCTGGCCACGGCTGAAAACCATTTAAAGATATTAACGATGACAAATAAACAGTTTACCCTTTACCAAATAACCCGGCGAACGGATTTTGATACAGAAAAGAGAAAAACCGTCTGATAAATTGAAGCAATGCACGGTGTAATTGCTTATTGTGAACTATAAGAAATGGAAAAGAGAAGAGGAGAGGAGATAAAATAAAATCAAACTTTTGCGTGAGCGAACCAAAAGGTGTCCCTTTTCTTTCGCGTTGCAGGTCAGATGATTTCTCCGTTGTTTCTCCGCACGATTGTTTCTCCCAACTGGCTGGACACAAAGAGCAACGTTTCTTTTTGTGCTGAGTTTGTAACTTACAGCGTCTCTGTGAGGTTTGATGGGAGCTCCGCTCGTTTCCTTCACATCAGCTGAAGTTGAGCAGAAGCGAGCAGATCGGCTGGGTTTTCAAATCCTGCTTTCAGCGGTCCGGTGTCTGATCTGCTCATGTTGATTCGAGCGTGTGATGAGCATCCTTACAGCCAGTGATACTGGACAAAGAACACTTAAGTTTCGTTTTTCGCTGAGATTTATAACCTCCAGCTGGTTGTTGTTGTTCGTTCTCCGCCTTGGCAGTGACGTCATCACAATGCTTCCGTGTGCCGAGCATCATGGGAAATGAAGTGTCTCTTGGCTCTGATGTTATTATCTGCTTTTTCAGAGCAATTTAAGCACAATCTTTGGAGAAAATCACTGCACAGTGATTATTTCTGACGAGGGCAGACCCTTAACATTATGTATTTTAGGTCACTGCCGCTCTTGCACTAGCTGAGCTTATCAAAGAACTACCATTTTAACATGTACTGTTTAACCATGAAATTTAGATGTAATATACGGTAAAATAATTAATAGGGTATATGTCGATGGGTAAAACCATGGTAAAACCCAGTGCATTTAACATAAAAATGGGTTAAAATATGACGGAGCTCTCGGAGGGACACTTCTGTGTTCCATTCTTCCACCCGGTTCTCCCCAGCGGTCAGCCCGGCGCATCTCTTACCGCTTCGGCGCCTGGCTGCTGTGTGGGCTGACCGCTTGTGGAGCGGACTCGAGAGAGACCTGACCGCAGAAATACTGCAGCTCGGTGAGTTGGTTGATAGTGCTTGATGTTAGGCCTAGTACACACGTAGCTGGGGTTTTTTAAAAACGAATATCCGCCCCTCCAAAAACTTGTATTCTCACCACCAGTGTTGGTTAAGTTACTTGGAAAAAGTAATTAATTACTGATTACTTCCCCAAAATGTAATCCCGTTACTTTACTGATTACTTCATAGGTGTGTTCTTGCTGTGTCTTTCTAAATCCATGCTTTCGTTCTTTTTTAAACACAGAAACAGTTTTGTTTACCTGTTTGTAGCTACAGTTTCGCCGACGGCTGCCGGCTTCTTCAGGCTGACGCTGATGGTGGCGCGTCACTTCCTTCTCTGTTTATCTGCGGGCAGCAGAGGACGTTGTCGCCCTCTACTGCCCGCTCTCCCCTCTCCGACGATGCAGTCCCATGCGTGGTCCAGCGTGTAAACTCCGTCGTCCCTGTTCATGGTCCCACATCCACGTCTCCTTATCTCGATTGCTTCCTTGATCCATCTTTTATATTTTTGTTGTTCGGTGGTTATGATCCTTGTGTTGTCCCAGTCCATTATATGGTTTTCTCTTAAGCAATGATCTGTTACGGCTGACTTTTTTATTGTACTTTCTGCTTCTTCTTTTGCTGCTCTTGTGTGTTTACGATTTGCCTCTTTCTCACACTCCTTTCTGTGTTCTATTGTCCGTGTGTTGAGTTGGCGTCCGGTTTCTCCTATGTATGTATGTATAAGAGCAACAATGAAAAAACACAGCATAAACACACCAACAAAGCCATACACAACAGTTAGAAACAGACTAGTACACCCAAAAGACAAAATATCAGCTGGACAAAAATGTGGAGTCATCTATGAAATCCCATGCAAAATATGCAATAAAACATACATAGGAGAAACCGGACGCCAACTCAATACACGGACAATAGAATGAAACTTCAAAACTCCAAGACCTTATTTCATGATTGCTAATCAGCTATGGCTGATTTATTGTTTGGATCACAGTGAGTTACACTAATTCTAATATATTTTTATTTTTATTTCTATTTCTATTATACATACATACTTTTTAATTATTATTTTCACATGGCTGTTATCGGGCTCTCTTGTTCTGGTTCTCATGATAATTCAGTTTCTTCCAGTAAGTTATCTTGTGCTTACTTCATCTGTATAATGTGTGAATGCAGTTTAAGCAACTTTTTGTTCAAAGTTTCACCACAAGATGGCTCTGTGATTTTGTTAATGCCCTAGAAAGTTTATTTAACATGTTTATTTAAAGTTTTATTTTTCATGTTTTCAATACATTTCGTAGCATTTACAGGTGCACAGAATTAATAATTTTTTGATATTTGAGTAATTTTGAATTGGTTTATTTTGATAAGGTGTGTTTAAGAGCGCTGTGACGTCACTTCCTGTCTCGTAGCTTCGGAGATTTTATTGATGCGCACGGACAGTTTGTGCCAATCTGTTAAATGGGGGACTAGTGGTGTATAGGTTAGTCATAAACTTTTTAAGGGACAGTGGATTACTTGATAGAATTTAGTTTTTTGTATTTATTTTATTTTTTTGTAAGTAGGATACTCCCCACTTCGACTCACACTCCCATTCAGTAGGTGGCGGAAATGCACCTGAAAGTTGGTTGCCACCTGCCATTAAACAACAGAAGAAGAATTTGTGCCAATTAAGAACATTTGAGAAGAAGGTTAAGTGTTTTCAAGTCTACCAGTTTGTCTACTAGCAGGCCAAAGTGGTATGTTTATTCTTTATTTATAAACTCTGTATGTTAGCAAACTTAAGGCAAATAACTTGTTAATTTGTACATGATTTATGCTTTTTCATTAGTTCTACGGTGTTCATGTGGTGTAAAGATAAAGAAGATGCAAGACCGCATTAAACATCAGTAAAAGGAACGCTCGTGTCTCTCGTGTATGTGAACAAGCCGGCACAGTAGAACACTTCACTGCCTCGGAGGAGACGGTTGGAAGCAAGCTATTAGCAAGGGATGCTACCGACGTGCTAAGGGAGTGTCACGTGTTTGGAAAAACACATGAGACAAGCTAACAAGCAGAAGCTAAGCAAGCACTCAAGGTTGTGTCTTGAAAGTAGCGCAAGCGCTTGTAGGTTGTTGTTAAATCCTTATTTGCACTGAATGTGGCTTCTCCATCAAAAGAAATAGCAGTTTGCATCAATTAAGATTAAAGGTACATGGCCAAAATTGAAATAAGTTCATAAAAGTTATAACAAAACAAAATGGCAGATGAAAGTAAGCCCACTGAAAGTTGTGCTGAGCTTAAAACACAAGACGATGAAAGGCATGTGGATACAGAAGAACAGGCAAATGGAGAGGAAGCTCAACAGCCCTCAATATCTACCGATAATTCACATTCAGAAAACCCACGCAGAAGCCAGCGCACACGCACACTCACTGAAAAGGGAAAATCTTTGGAAGATGCAAAGTTACATGTGTTAACCAAGGATTTTCAGCGATTCTACAAGAAATGGAAATATCACATAAACTCTTTTAAGAGAATGGTGAAAAATTAAGATATTGATTTAATACCTGAAGCTGTGAGTGCCATAGACACCATTATGACTGATATGTACAACACATATGATGATATTAGAAGCATTGAAAGTCCTGATGTAGAAATACGGAGAAGATGTGATGTTTGTTGTGCTGTCAGTGAAGCCGCCAGAGCAAAGGCAAAGTGCCTTTTGGAGGAAAATGGGGATCCAGATAGTATTCCTTGGCCAGATTCTGAATCTGTGTTTGAAAGCAGTACATCCAGCATCAGCTCAAGGATCACATTTAAGTCAAAGTCCATCTCTGAGATGTCCAAACAGTCATCTCTAGTTACACTGCAACAAAGACAGGGAGCTGCAGCTGAAGTGGCAGCAACAGAAGAGGTCATTAAAATAATGAAGACACAACATCAATGTGAGGAAGAAATCAGAGAACTTGAAGTTGAGGATGCAAAGAAAAGAGCCCAATTTCTAACAGAGAGCACTACAATAAAGACAAAACTGGAAGAGAAGAGAAAAGAAGTGGAACTATTGAAGGAGCTGCAAAAGCACAATGCGGCACAAGCAAGATTAAAAGTGTATGCTGAAAGCATAAAAGGTGAGGGTGAAGAACCGCCTAACATTTACAAACAAGATAGCTCCCTTCTACCATCATGCTTTCTGAATGTTCACTCAAAGCCATTCATTCCTTCTCAAGTTAAAGATCCTGCAAATCAACGATTTGTCCAGAAAACAGAAATTCCAACTGCAAGTGAAGCAGCCTCCATTGATCTTGTAAAGACTCTTGCTGAAGCAATCACAGCCAATAGACTTCCAGTGCCTGAACCTGCAGTCTTCACAGGTGACCCGCTGCAGTATAATGACTGGAAGCTGTCTTTTCAAACATTGGTTGATCGCAAAAATCTGCCAACACAAGAAAAGCTTTTCTTCTTGAGAAAGTACGTTGGAGGTTCAGCTAAGAAGGCTATCGAAGGTCACTTTCTAGCTGGAACAGATACAGCATATTGTGCTGCTTGGGAAATGCTCGACGACAGATTTGGAGATCCTTTTGTGATTGGCAAGTCTTATCGTGACAGGATTCAATCATGGCCTAAAATCACAGCCAAGGACAGAAAAGATTTACGTGAGTTTGCTGATTTCTTAACAAGTGTTGAATCAGCCATTCCATATGTCCAAGGTTTACAAGTTTTAAACGACTGTGTGGAAAATCAGAGAACACCAGCAAAGTTAGCTGATTGGTTAAGTGCACGTTGGAACAGGAAAGTTACAGAGTTCCAAGATGAACACAAAATGTTTCCTGATTTCAGTCATTTTGTAAAATTTTTAAATAAAGAAGCAAAAATTGCATGCAACCCGATTACCTCACTGCAGGCAATAAAGCCAACTGAGTTAGATAACAAGCATCCATACAAAGACAAATCAAGAAGAAGTGGTACCCTGAGTGCTAAAACTCTTAACACAAGCTCAAATGAGAAGACATTTGTTACACGTCTATTTTGTAAGAAACCTGGTCACACACTACATAAATGTCGAAAGATGATGGAAAAGTCAGTCGAAGAAAGAGTTAAGTTTGTGAAGGCTGAAAACCTGTGCTTCGGTTGCCTCAAGTATGGTCATAACTCTAAGAACTGTAAGTCTAGAAGTGTGTGCAACAGATGTCAGAAACCTCACCCAAGTTGTCTACATCAAGACAGAGAAAAGGGGGATGAAGAGAAAAGAGCAAAGAATAATCAACAACCAACAAACCACAATCAGGAGACAGAAAAGGTGTCTGAGGCACAAGAGCAAGAATCTCAGCAAGTCACATCCAACAGAGTATTACAACAAAAATCAAAGGGTTGTACTTCCTCAGTAATCCCAGTTAATGTATCAACCGTGGATGAACCAGAGAAAGAAAGGCTTGTGTTTGCTTTGCTCGACACTCAAAGCGATACAACTTTCATCCTGAAGAACACAGCTGAGTCGCTGAATACAAAATTTGAACCGGTCCAACTCAAGATTTCCACTATGACCTCCAAAACAAGGATTGTGTCAAGTCACAAGTTAAAGGACTTACAAGTAAGAGGAATGAACTCGACTTCCGTTACGGCGCAAGGCTGAACGGACGCATGTGAGAGCTCCCGTGAACAGCGATGTAAAGTGACCTGTCTAGTACCTGTATTCGATTTTAAAAACCTCTCTAACATCTAACCAGTGAACGTGTGGGTGAGATGGCGCCAAAATCGGACAAAAAGACACTAAGAATGGCGAAGAACGAGCCGGGCCCAGACCCATGTGAGGCAGCTGCGGTGGCAAATGCTATCGACTCTTCAGAAGCTGGTAGCTCAGACCGCCTGCCGGAGGCTAACAGCTCAGACTTTATACTATCAACTCTTCAAACGATGAGAGACGACTTCATATCGAGGTTTGACGCACTCCTGCAGGCAATACAGGGAGTCCAGACAGAGCTTAAGGCAATGGCAATACGAGTCACGGAGGCGGAGGGTAGAATAAGCACCAACCAAGATGACATCGCCTCTATTCAAGCTGAGAACGCGGACATGAAAGCTATTGTCAGAGACCTGACGCTTACAGTTGATGACTTAGAAAACCGGACTCGCCGATCCAATCTTCGTATTTTGGGTATTCCTGAAGGTAAAGAGAAATCAGATGCCTGTGGATTTCTCGAGAGTTGGCTGCCGGAGGTGTTTGGTGCAGAAACATTCCCCCGACCTGTGCAAATCCAACAAGCCTACAGGCTGGGACGTGTTGGTGAAACATATCGCGTCATACCCGTGTCACAACCCGTGCACGCGCATTGGGTCCACAGCGCGCGTGTGAACGGGACTCGCGCGCGTGTGAACGGGACTCGCGAGCGAAAATATACATGGCGAGAGGTCATTTGTGCACTGAGAGGGAGCAAACTGTGTCTGTGAGCGCACAAGGATGTGCACAAGTGACAAACCTGCGTGCGCGCGTTGTCAACGAGCACACGGCAGAGGAAAACGTGCGCGCGCGGCAGCCTCTCTGCGCGCTCGGTTTCTGACTCCTGCTCGCTCGGCTGTAAGGGCTTTTGGCACTCTGGAGGCGTGGCCTGTGGCAGATCTTGTCTGTCCTCTGATTGGTTAGTTCACCCCGCACTTTACCCTCTATCTATATAAAAAAGTCTGATGTTCAGCAGTTGCTGGCATAGCTCAGCTGGGAGAGCGGGTGACTCTCGCCCCGGAGGATCCAGGTTTGAGTCCGGGCAAGGAAAATGTAGTAGACGTCATTTTAATTTTTCTTAATTTCAGGTATTTTACAGTTGTGACCGTTCAACTGTCATTAAACGTCCGAATGTTTGCTGGGCAGTGTTTTGAAAAGTGCACATAAGCTAGATGGTTTTAACCATATAAAATTACATTTTTTGTGATACTGGAAAAATACATACTGAAATAAAACTACTGATTGAAAACTTTATGACTGTGGTTGTACAATATATGACTCACTAATACACTGCAAACTCCCTTAGAGTGGGGCTTCCAGAGAGAGAGAGAGAGAGAGAGAGAGAGAGAGAGAGAGAGAGAGAGAGAGAGAGAGAGAGAGAGAGAGAGAGAGAGAGAGAGAGAGAGAGAGAGAGAGAGAGAGAGAGAGAGAGAGAGAGAGAGAGAGAGAGAGAGAGAGAGAGAGAGAGAGAGAGAGAGAGAGAGAGAGAGAGAGAGAGAGAGAGAGAGAGAGAGAGAGAGAGAGAGAGAGAGAGAGAGAGAGAGAGAGAGAGAGAGAGAGAGAGAGAGAGAGAGAGAGAGAGAGAGAGAGAGAGAGAGAGAGAGGTTCTTGCCTCATTAATGAATTGTTTATTTTTTTCAGCATTTAATTGACAAATTATCCTTTCAAATAATTAATTGATGAGTTACATAATTGTCCATTTAGAATTGTTGAATGGACTGAGTCAAGTTTGGTGCACTTTATATATTTCAAAACATGTTTTTTTTTATTTTAATGATGCATATAAATAATTTAAATGTTAATTTAATGAAATATTTCTATTTTTTCATTACCTCACCCTTGTTTTGACAAAAACGGGACCTTGCTGGATAATATGGAGAAACTATTTGTTCACAGTACTTGGCTCAGTGAGGATCTGTGTAAAGGAGGAGATACGCAGAAATCTGTCTGCAGATTGTTACAACCCAGACTGGAAGTGGTGGGCTGTAATAAGAAAGGAGACCAAACAGAGGAGTGGGGGTTCAACAACTGATTTATTTAACAAAAGTAAGGATTTACTAAAGCAAGTTAGTGAACAGAAAATGGCCATCTCAAGGTTTTACTCGGATGTCCCTCAGCAGGGTGCAGCACTGTTGAAGGTCATCTGAATGAAAGCTTGATATGCAGTTTCTTTATGAAATGAACAATTATGTAACTCATCAATTAATTATTTGAAAGGATAATTTGTCAATTAAATACTGAAAAAAATAAACAATTCATTAATGAGGCAAGAACTTTTCTCTCTCTCTCTCTCTCTCTCTCTGGAAGCCCCACTCTAAGGGAGTTTGCAGTGTATTAGTGAGTCATATATTGTACAACCACAGTCATAAAGTTTTCAATCAGTAGTTTTATTTCAGTATGTATTTTTCCAGTATCACAAAAAATGTAATTTTATATGGTTAAAACCATCTAGCTTATGTGCACTTTTTAAAACACTGCCCAGCAAACATTCGGACGTTTAATGACAGTTGAACGGTCACAACTGTAAAATACCTGAAATTAAGAAAAATTAACATGACGTCTACTACATTTTCCTTGCCCGGACTCGAACCAGGATCCTCCGGGGCGAGAATCACCCGCTCTCCCAGCTGAGCTATGCCAGCAACTACTGAACATCAGACTTTTTTATATAGATAGAGGGTAAAGTGCGGGGTGAACTAACCAATCAGAGGACAGACAAGATCTGCCACAGGCCACGCCTCCAGAGTGCCAAAAGCCCTTACAGCCGAGCGAGCAGGAGTCAGAAACCGAGCGCGCAGAGAGGCTGCCGAGCGCGCACAGAGGCTGCCGCGCGCGCACGTTTTCCTCTGCCGTGTGCTCGTTGACAACGCGCGCACGCAGGTTTGTCACTTGTGCACATCCTTGTGCGCTCACAGACACAGTTTGCTCCCTCTCAGTGCACAAATGACCTCTCGCCATGTATATTTTCGCTCGCGAGTCCCGTTCACACGCGCGCGAGTCCCGTTCACACGCGCGCTGCCATGTATATTTGCGCTCGCGAGTCCCGTTCACACGCGCGCTTTGGACCCAATGCGCGTGCACGGGTTGTGGCACGCTTTAAACGCCATAGAAAACAGCAGGAGCTGGAGCGTCCAACCCCGACAGGCAACTGCAGCTGAAGTGGCAGCAACAGAAGAGGTCATTAAAATATTATATTATATAATGTGTGTGGATCCGGCCCGCGAGATGGTTGTGTAAACTTTATTTTCATACTTTACAATGTAGAGTGAAAATAAACTTATCTTTGTGAGCAAGTTTTCTCTGTAGAGTATAAATAAAACAAAGCTGCGCTCAAGGCTCACACAAGAACTTGAATCACATCCAATGACATGGCGACCGTAGATCAAGGCAGATCAAGGAAGCACAATATCACAGAAGCAGAAGTTGAGGTACCTGTGGGTGAGGTGGAGAAATGAAAGGAAGTACTTTTGCAAAACAAATAAGAGAAAATCCACGGAGAGACGCAGCGTTGCTGAAGCCGTCAATGTTGTAAATTCTTCAGAGAGATCTGTGGCAGATATAAAAAAGATGGTCCAATCAGGATTCGATTCCCAGACTCCCAGGTGAAAGTCACATGTGCTAACCAGTCAGCCAAATGGAGATCTCCCCTATTCAACTAGCCAGGGTGCATGATAAATCGAGTTACAGTAACAGGACACACACTGTCACAGACGCATGACATTCCTTCTCAATCTGTCCCCCTGCTGATATTCTGCATTCCGTATTCTGCGCGTCAGGCTGTGTGTGTGTGTGTGTGTGTGTGTGTGTGTGTGTGTGTGTGTGTGTGTGCGTGTGTGCGTGTGGGGGGGTCTTGTTCTGTGTGAAAACGAAGCAGTACAAGTGATAATGCTGCAGGATTTCATAATTTTATTCTTCTCAGCAGCAGCACTGCAGGTGCTCTCCATGTCCAAAATGTGCGTAAGCCAGGTGCTTAGTCATCTTAAAGTTGTGTACATTCTTCCGCTAAGTTTTCTTTCATAAATCCCAAAGTTTGCTTGTAAAGTTGCTTACACAGTTTTCCGACCCTGTTTGTGAGTAAGCAAGCTTTATAAATGAGGCCCCAGGGCTGGGCAGCCGTTATAGGGGAATACCACACTGTTAAGACCCTCAGTTAGTTAGTTAGTTAGTTAGTTAGTTAGTTAGTTAGTTAGTTAGCTAGTTAGTCTGATAGACATTAAATGGTTATGCAATTACTATAGTTTTGAACTATAATTTATAGTTATATTCTTCACCTAAATAATGGATGAGTTTATTTTTAAATGTTTGCTTAATCCAGCTTTTCTAAGGAGAAATAGGTCAATATTATATTATATTATATTATATTATATTATATTATATTATATTATATTATATTATATCATGTGTGCTTTAACTGCCCTCAAATAAATTCTGTTTCTATTTCTGTGGCTACCTCTAGTGGTCAGAAAGAAGCACTACAGCAGCCGTAAACTGTAGTGAATGTCGTGAAGGACGCTCGGTTTCCCGTCACAAGAGTCCGCTTACGTTTGATGGCGTTTGTTAAACTTAAACAAAGACGGAGGCTCTGAAGATTTGTGCTTTCTTAGTTTTGTGTTCAAATTTGAAAATATTAGGTTTATACCCCAGTCAATGACTCCTGTTGTCATGGAAACAGGTTGGTAGTGTATGTTTTAGCTTCGGTTTTAAACGGAGACAAACATTCCGGTTTTAAACTATTATTACAGCAGTTACGTTGATTTTTGGTTAATATGCGAAGCCGTTAGTTTTAAAATTCGTGTTGTTTTCCCACTTTTAGTGTTTTTAGTTGTTCGAACAAGTTTTAAGGAAAGTATAGAAGCACTTTAATAAAGTGTCTGGTTTTTAAGTGGAGTCTGGTGAACTAAACGTGTTTTCTGTTGTGCCGGATGTTTATGTGGTCCAGATGAACAGGCTCGGAACCGATTCCAGTCCGAACTGGAGTTTGTCCAGTGTCTGGCCAACCCGAACTACCTGAACTGTGAGTGACTGATCCACAGCGAGAGAAGCGGGTTCCTAACGTTCACAGAATGAAACATCTGGTTCTGTTTCAGTTCTGGCTCAGAGGGGTTACCTGAGGGAGAGACCTTTCATCAACTACCTGAAGTACCTGCTCTACTGGAAGGAACCTGAATATGCCAAGTTCCTCAAGTAAGAAGGGTCCGGGATCCACAAGCAGACCAAGCTGGTCGTACTTTTGGCTCATCGGGGAACTCATGTTGTTTTTAAAGAGCAAGTCACCCCTTACAAGAAGCGCACTTCACTCCCACTTCATGTTTGAAAAATGCAACAAATGCTGTTGCCTAGCAGACCGAGAGGGTGGAGCCACTAACAAATACACACACTCACGACATTGTGACATCATAATGTACCAGTTTACATCATAGCATACCTCTTAGCCAATAGCGGTGGCAGATTTAAATTCAAATGCAGTGCAGAGTTTTTACCTGACAACGGCACAACACTGACAGTTTCAGGCAGAAAATTAAAATTTTAACTAAAATACACTAAAGTGCAAAACTATTGACTACACGTGTCTGCAGGACAATTAGACACGCATTTATATAGTTTATCAGAAAAAAAATAGTTGATTTGGGGGTGACTTGCTCTTTAAAGAGCAAGTCACCCCCAAATCAACTATTTTTTTGCTGATAAACTAAATAAACGAGTGTCTAATCGTGCTGCAGACACGTGTCGTCAATAATTTGGCACTTCAGTGCATCTTAGTTAAAATTTAAATATTCTGCCTAAAACTGGCAGTGTTGTGCCGTTGTCAGGTAAAAACTCTGCACTGTATTTGAATTTAAATCTGCAACCGCTATTGGCTAAGAGGTATGCTATGATGTAAACTGGTACATTATGATGTCACAATGCTATCGTGAGCCTGTGTGTGTGTGTATTTGTTAGTGGCTCCGTCCTCTCGGTCTGCCAGGCAACAGCATTTGTTGCATTTTTCAAACATGAAGTGGAAGTGGAGTTATTAGACTCTGGTAGGGGTTGACTTGTTCTTTAAAGTGACGATCAGTCAAACACTGCATCGGTGTTTCTTCTAAGATGTACATGGGGCCACTGGGGTACGTCTCATCATGATGAACCCCCCTTCAAGGACATTGCAGTTGTCCTGGATATTTTTACACGCTTTGTTGTTGTTTAATAAAAGGTGGTTTTCCTGAAAAGTAGGGATGCTCCGATCCAGTGGCGTGATTTTAAAAGGATCGGGAGAAATTAATCAAATTTAACCTTTTAAAACAACAAACGTGACTTTTTTTAATTCATTCTGAGATAAAGAATTTCCAATGGAATACTACCAGTTTAGTTTTAATTTCAACAAGTTCCTCTACATCAATATTCTTTGTTTCGTATGCAAAAACAGCACCTTAACATCACACAACTTACATCAGGCAGAGATTCAGACACCACGCTGCAGCTGTTAGCAAACAGGCTAACGTCTGCAGCATGGTGGTATTTTAAACCGGACAGAAAAGGCAGAGCAACAGCCACGTGTAGTAAGTGCATACTGGGCATTCAACATGCTGGAAGAATGTTTCCATGATTCTCTGCCTTCAAACAAACTACCTTCTCTTTCCCCTTTGGGTGTCAAAATGAATCACCGGTCTCCATTAATTCCCAGTTTGCCACTTACAGTCCCAGTTCACAGTGAACTCGGACAAAAAAGTGGAACCAGCTGACAGAAAGGTACGCTAATATATGAAAAAATAATTGCATACAAACATGTTTCCTGCAGCCCCAAAGCCCAAAGCACAGGTAGGTGTTGTGCGTTAAAAGTTAGCCTATCAGCAGAGGTGCCGCTTACCTTATCCGTTACGGGATTGTGCATCCATCAGTCCAGCTGCATAATGAAGGAGGAAACAACCTTTAAATATATTCACAATGTAAACGCGTTTTTAAATCGGTGTACTTCCCAAACAAATGAAAGTGACAAAGGACAACTTGTAAGTGTTTTTTTATCTTTTTTTATTTTGATGCTTTGCTGAAAACGATCGGATCAGGAGCTAATAAACATGATCGTAACACGATTTCTTAAATGGTGGCTTTACAAGTAAACGCACAACTTAGACAATCAAAAAATGGGTACAGACAGAAGCTTATAACCCCAACCCCCCCACACCATATGAAGCTTAAGCTAAAATTTAAGAGTAGCATACTGATACCATAAGAGTTATACACCAGAATTGAAATTCATGAGCATGTATTCAAATCCACATTCTTGCTTTAAAAATAAAATAACCGTTAACACTTTCTGCAATTTTTCATTGACATGATTCATAGTATTTAATCACATTTAAAGTAAACATACCTTGAACTTGAACATCCCTTCTGAAGTGAATCATGAGTGGACTTTTTAAAACAAACTCATCAGAATTTTTTTTTATCTAATCGATTGATTAATTGAAAGAAGATTTGATAGAATGGTCTAATACAACAATATTCCACAGCTGCAGCCCTGCTGTATGTAACTTCAACAACTTTCTCTTAAAATGTCTAATTTTAACTCTTTTGAATAAATAACATATTCTAAATAAAGATCGGAAGAACCAATAACCGAGAATGTAACTCAGCCGACCCACCTCCCAAGAAATTGACTTATTTTAATTGTTGAGTTCCGATTTTCATTGTTTATTGTTCAAGAGTCTACTCCACATATTGGCAGCATGGAATAAGTAGCTAGCTAACGTAAAAAATAAAGTGAAATAAGTATTTAAAAGTCATCCAGAGGCTAAATTACACTGTATGAATGTGTGAAGCAAAATTAAAACTCAGCTGAAAAAGGGTTTTGGATTTTCATGGCTGTATTTATAAGAAAATCCAGTGTTTTAAAAAGTGTTCGCCAAACAGAAGATGGCTTCTGTTCTGAGCCCGTACCAGCTGATGACAACACGCCAGAAACTCTGCTCAAACACTCCTGTAAACCGTGGCGGATCTCCGGTGTTTCTGTGTTAGCATTATAGCAGACAACAATGTGTCATTCAGATGTAGCGTCTAAAACTCTGCTAGCATCGCCTTCCAGCTCAGCTCTCGCTTCACCACGACAGACCGGTAAAGCGCCCGCATCACTGCAGACACAGCACCAATCCACCTATCAATCTCACCCTGCATTTTTCCCTCACTCATGAACAAGGCCCCGAGGTACTTGAACTCCTCCACTTGGGGCAGGACCTCATCCCTGACCCGGAGATGGCATCCTACCCTTTTCCAACTGAAGACCATGGTCTCGGATTTAGAGGAGTGGATACTCATCCCAGCCGCTTCACACTCTGTGAACCGTTCCAGCTAAACCTGGAGATCACTGTCTAACGGAGCCAACAGGACCACATCATCTGCAAAAAGCAGAGACCTGATCCTTTGGCCACCAAAATTGATCCCATCAATACCTCTGCTGCACCTAGAAATCCTGTCCATAAAGGTTATTAATGGAATCGATGAAAAGGGGAAGCTTGGCAGAGTCCAACTCTCACCAGAAATGAGCTTGACTTACTGCCGGCAATGCAAACCAAGCTTTGACACCGGTCATACATGGACCTATCAGCTCGTATCAAAGGGTCTGGTACCCCATACACCCGGAGGGTCAGGGTACCAGGCCACCTGGGGGACACAGTTAAACGCCTTCTCTAAATCTACAAAACACATGTAGATTGGTTGGGCAAACTCCCACGCACCCTCCAGGATCCCCCTAAGGTTTTAGAGCTGGTCCAGTGTTCCACAGCCAGGACGAGAACCACTTTGTAACTCCTGAATCCGAGGTTCGACAATCCGACGGACCCTCCTCTCCAGAACCCCTGAATGGACCTTACCAAAGAGGCTCAGAAGTGTGATCCCCCTGTAGTTGGAACACACTCTGCAGCTTTTAAAATAGGGGGACCCCCCCACCCCCACCCCACCCCACCCTCACCCCAGTCTGCCAATTCAGTGGAACTTCACCCATTGTCCACGCGATACTGCAGAGCAGCATCAACCAACAGCCCCACAACATCCAGAGCCTTAAGGAACTCTGAACAGATCCCATTCATCCTCTGGGCCTTGCCATTGAGAAGATTTTTGACCATCTCAGTGACCTCAGATGGGGAGTCCAACCCAAAGTCCCCATACTCTGCTTCCTCACTGGAAGACGTGCCGGTGGGATTGAGGAGGTCTTTGAAGTACTCCGCCCACTGATTCACAACATCCTGAGTTGAGGTCAGCAGCACACCGTCCCTACTATAAACCGTATTAGTAGCATACTGCTTTCCCCTCCTGAGACACCGGATGGTGGACCGGAATCTCCTCAAAGCCATGTGGAAGTCTTGCTCCATGGTCTCACCAAACTCCTCCCATTCCCACGTTTTTGTCTTCGGGACCACCCGAGGATGTGATCTGCTGACCTCAGTGAGCACTTTGGAATATGGGGGTGATCAGCTCAGAGAGATTAACAGGTGCTAAGTAATTTAAAGCCTTGTGCAAAAAGGTCAGAATATTAAATTGTACCCGGAACGCTACCGGAAGCCAATGGAGATGTTCCAAGACTGGAGTAATATGGCTACGTCTGTTTGGTTTCGTGAGGAATCTAGCAGCAGCATTCTGGACTATCTGTAGACGATTTAGAGCTGAGCTAGGAGCTCCAATAAGGAAGGCATTCGCGTAGTCAAGACGAGAGGTTATAGAAGCTTGTAAACCCGATTCCAAATGCCGTTGCTTTAAAATTGGTCTAAGACGACGTAGCTGATGAAAGCAAGACCTTACAGCTGAATTTATCTGAGGAACCATCGATAGGTCATCATCTAATTTTACTTCAAGACTTGTCAGACACAGTTTGGGGTTAAAAATTAGGTCGAAGTCAGACTGAGAGCCAGAGTGATTTCTAGGGTTGAACCCGATGGACTCTGATTTAAACTTGTTTAGTTTGTGGTAATTGGCAGCTAGCCAACCCTTTACGTCCTTCAGGCATGCAGTGATACAAGAGTCCGCATTGCTCTTATCTAGTGCGATAATTAATAATTATTATTGTAAACATAATGATGGTGTATTTATGTACATGCCAGTGTACCCGTGTTTTTGTTTTGCCCACGTTTTAAAATGTGACTTTACCTTTCCAAGGGAACAACACAATAAGAACATGGTTGCAAAGCAGATTGTAGTTGTTTAATATTTTAATTAATTACATTGTTTTGTGATGTCATTTGAGTCCATATGTCTAACTCCACCCCCTCCACCTTGCCTCAGGTATCCTCACTGCCTCCACATGCTAGAGCTGCTGCAGTATGAACATTTCAGGAAGGAGCTGGTTAACGCTCAGTGTGCCAAGTTCATCGATGAGCAGCAGCTTCTGCACTGGCAGCATTACTCCCGTAAACGGACGCGGCTGCAGCAGGCGCTCGCCGAGCAGCAACAGCCTCCTCAACAACCGCCTCTACACGGGAACACCACTGCCAAGTGATGAAGAGATCCTGCTTCCTGCTGTAAATAAACTCTTCCACTGAGGTGTTTCTCCTCAGGAGTTACATTCAGGACTAAAGCAAAAATCCAAACGTATCAAAAATTTAGATGGTCCACGTTTGTTCTGACTAATTCACAGAAGCAGTATATATTTATTTCTGTCTGGTGACATTACAGCTCTTGTTTTTAAATAAATCATTTAAAATAAGTTTGTTTTATATTTTTAAAGTAAATAAATACTTCACTGGAAATATCAGCTGCAGTTATTGATTCCAGTAAGGTGGAATTGGCCTCACTGCAAAAGAAGTTAACAGCTGGATGTACAGAATAATCTGATAAGACAAGCTACCTACCCCAGTGTGTGTGTGTGTGTGTGTGTGTGTGTGTGTGTGTGTGTGTGTGTGTGTGTGTGTGTGTGTGTGTGTATGTATATATTTATATAATACACTGAACAAAAATATGAATGCATCTCTTTTGTTTTTGCTCCCATTTTTAATGATCTGAACTCAAGCATCTGAAAATGTGTCTACATACACCAAACACCCATGACTCTCAGATGTTGTTCTGAAATGTGTACATGTGTGTTAGTGAGCACTTCTCCCTTACCAAGATCATCCATCCCACCTCACAGGTGTGGCATATCAAGGGGCTGATGACAGCATGAATAATGTACAGGTGTGCCTTAGACTGCCCACAATAAAAGGACACCCTGACATGTGCACAGCTATTCGTTATGGGGGTGGTAAGGCAGAAAACCAGTCAGTATCTGGTGTGGCCACCATTTGCCTCACGCAGAACAACACATCTGTCACATAGAGTTGATTGTGAGGGTCGCCTCGTATAAGTATCTAAGTATGTGGATGGATGAACGGTTGACATGGAGGGTTCATGTGATAAATCTAGTGAACAAGTGCACTAAGGTGCTGCATGTCATGCGGTGTTTGGCTGGGCCGGACTGGGGAGCCGATAGGTCCATGCTGCTGATGGTTTACAGGGGTGTGGTGTGCTCAATCCTGGATTATGGATGCTTTGTGTATGGCTCTGCAGCCCCCTCGACCTTGCGGAGGCTGGATATGGTGCAGGCAGCAGCAGTTAGTAGCGGGGCCTTTTGTACAACCTCTGTGCCGGCACTTCAGGTGGAGGTGGGAGAGATGCCCCTGGAGTATCGTCGGGTCAAGCTGGGGCTACAATACCTTATAAGGGTGCTGCGTATGGGGGATGAGGCTGTGGCGCTGGGTTTGCTGGAGGAGCAGTGGGAGTTAGGTGGCGGGAAAGGGCAGGGAGGCTTTTTGGAAAGGCTCAGGGGACGTGGGTAGATTGGATCTCCTGGGCTGGCCAGTGGTTTCACATTTGGTCAGGTTGGATGTTCCGCACTGGCAGCCACCCAACCCAGGGGTGGATATGAGACTCTCAGGGCAGGGCAGGGGGAGAGGTCAGGCGGAGGAGGTAGTGGAGTACTTGAAGACTGGATGGTCCTTGTGTGTGCCGTTATACACGGATGGCTCAAGGCACCCTGAGAGTGGCAGGGCTACGGTGGGATTTGTGATTCCTAGCTTGGGGCACGTGTTTGGTAGCTGGCTACATGACCACGGTTCAGTCACAGCGGAAGTGGTGGCTATACTGTGCGCCTTAAGGTGGGTAGGGGAACATGGGCCAATGATGGCGGTCGTGTGCTCCGACTCGGCGGCAGCGTTGAGAGCGCTGGCAGGTATGAGATTGGGCTCTAGGCCAAATCTGCTAGTCTCCATACGCCGGTTGCTCTGTGAACTGCAGAAACAGGGCAGTGTTGTGGGGTTCATTTGGGTTCTGGGACATTGTGGACAGGGATGTGGCCTGTTCCTGGTGGGCAAACACCCAGATGGGAGATGTGTTTGTGGGAAACCGGAAACGGTCTCCTATGTATTGCTGAGCTGCTGCAGGTACGAGGATGAGTGGCGAGTCCTGTTTGGGATGTTGGGGCAGTGTGGGATGGAAGTGTTCAGTGTCCAGACGTTGTTGGAGGCTCGGGATAAACAACGTATGAAGCTGTTGACTTGCGCACAGTGGGAGCGTATGACAGGATATAGCAGGTAGGCGTAGCTGTAGCGTGTGACGTTGCGAAGGCAGCAATATGCCTATAAGGCATCTAAGCTGCTGGATTCCCACAAAGAAGAAGAAGAAGGTTAATTGTGGCTTGTGGAACGTTGGCCCACTCCTCTTCAATAGCTGTGTGAAGTTGCTGAATATTGGCAGGAACTGGAACACGCTGTCGTATGTGCTGATCCAGAGCATCCCAAACATGCTCAATGGGTGACATGTCTGGTGATGATGCTGGCCATGCAAGAGCTGGGATGTTTTCAGCTTCCAGGAATCATGTCCAGATCCTTGTAATGTGGAGCCATGCGTTATCATGCTGCAACATGAGGTGATGGTCGTGGATGAACGGCACAACAATGGGCCTCAGGATCTCATCACGGTACCTCTGTGACGAGATCCTGTCAGCCAAAGGCTGACTAGTTAGCACGCATGACTCTCACCCGGTAATATGGGGATCAAATCCCGCCCTGGGCCGTGTTTCTCCATTTGCCACAAAGTATTAAATAAATTATGTATGAAAGAAAAGGTTACAGGCCAACTTTATCATAAAAGTATAAATAGTTCTTATTTTCTGAAAGAAGTAAACTCGTTACTTTAGGCTAAAGGCCATTTTTATTACACAAAGGTAACGTTAAATAAAGGAGCTCTGTTCAGATAGTAATGTTATTACTGTAATTAAACTGTGCTGCAGAACGTTACAGTTCACACTGTCATAACAATGCATGTTCAAGAAAAGTTTTATGGAGAAATAAGTTTCATGTAAAGCTTCACCAGCAATTAAATAATTTATGCTGCTTTAATAGAATTCTGACATTTCTAACTGTTAATAAAAAGGTACACATGTAACGTGTAATATGTAGCGTGATTTAAAGGCTTGTTTTGAATCTACAGTTGCATTTATACACTCATCCTTTAGAGGGCGCTGTCTCGAAAACAATACAAGCTTCGAGTCTGCAGAAATGGAGAGATGGACGCAGCAGGGAGAGCGGCTATAAAACGGTGTTCTGGCCTGTTCTGACTGGTGTCGTTAGGCCGATGTTGTAACGGAATATGTCCTGCCGGTAGAAACCTCTTTGCTTAGCGTTTTTTATTCCGTTACGCAGCTGGACGGCGGGAGGACAAACGGCCGGTCATGAATTCGGTAAACTAAGTTTTATGGAGTTTAACTGAGTCGTTCATTCATGTAGGCCGGGGTCAAAGTTCATTTGTTGTTCATGAGACCATAGATATGTATATAAACATATGTACATATATATATGTACATACATGTGTGTGTTTATATACATATCAGACTAGCAGCCGCAGAGTTCCGTTCACCTTTGAGCATGCGCAGTGTAACCGTGTTAAACAATTAGTTCGTGAACTTTTATACAAAGTGCATCGTCATTTGTCACGCGTTAAATTACCGGCTGTTGTTTTCCGGTGTTAAAGTCCAACCCGGGCTTGGTCACGTGTCGAACCTGGACCCGGTTCTGATAAACATTGATGATTAAACCAAACAGGTCAGGGTCTAAAGTTTGTGACGTCACGTTCAGGGGTTTTGTGTAGTTTTGTTTTTGCTACTTTCTGCCATTTTCTCCCGTGTGTGTGTGTGTGTGGGGGGGGGGGGCTGTGTGTGTCAGTGACAGGAGAAAAGGGGGTGTGGCTGTGTGTGTATGTGGTGCGGGGGCAGCAGTAGCTCAACAGGTTGAGCGATTGTTCAGTAATCAGAAGGTTGAAGGTTCCATCCCGGCTCCGGATAGAGAATTCTGCTGTCTAGTGCTTGGGCTAGACACTTAACCCGCTCCTGTGGGTCATGCTCTTACTTTTTCATTTATTCAGGAAGGTTGACACTAAAAACCTGATTTTCAAGAGAGCTCTTATTGCGACAGGATTAGGTTTTCTGCTTCTTCGTTGCAGGACTTGACCTCTAATGGGAGTTTTAACCTGCAGGTGAGTGCAGCGTGCCCCCCCTCTGACCGGGGCCAGACCTGCAGGAAGCTGCGGCGTGTGGCGGTGGTCGGCGCTGGAGCGTCTGGACTCTGTGCTGCACGACACATCCTGTCCCGCCCCAGCAGCTTCGCCCACCCGGTGGTGTTTGAGCTCACTGACCACATCGGAGGGACCTGGTGTTACGAAGAGCATGTTGGAACGCTCCCCAATGGGCGTCCTGTGCTCAGCAGCATGTACAGGGACCTGAGGTAGGCCCACCTGGCTGTGATGATGGTCGAGGCTCTGCCGCACCCTCACCTATCACACCTGTAACTATTTACAGTCTTGTCCGACTTCTCAGTGGACTCTTCATTTCCCAATAGAACCAACCTGCCCAAGGAGGTTATGATGTTTCCTGACTTCCCCTTTGAGCCCCAGCTGAGCAGCTTTCTGCCACACCAGGAGGTTCAGCAGTACCTTCAGAGATACTGTGAGAACTTTAAAATCCATCCTCACATACGGGTGAGTGACCTGTTGGTCCAGGTCCTAGATTTGACTGTACCTGCATAGCTTCTAATCACTCCTTTGGTTCAGTTCAACACCATGGTGGAAATGGTGAAGCCTGTCATCGTGACAACAGACAGTGGGGAGGAGAACACCACATGGGATGTGACCTCATCATGTTTGTCAGGTTGTCAGAAGACGGAGACGTTTGACTCGGTGTTGATCTGCTCTGGGTGAGGTGACTCCGCCTCCTGCAACCGCACGGAAGCGCTGCAGACAAGACATGAACCTGTTGGATGTTTCTTCTCTTGTAGGCATCACTCTGACCCCCACATCCCACACATCCCTGGGATACAGAACTTTAAAGGTTTGGTTTCATCGGATGTAGCTACACACAGATATGTGTGTAATGTGTGTACTTCATTTGTAATGTGTGTACTTCGTGTGTAATTGGTATATTTACCTTCTTGTACCTGTGTGTAGAAATGATCCTAAACATCATAGCAGCTCTGACCATGTGGAGGAACAGCATCTAGTGGTAGAATGGGGGAACCACAACACTGAAGGTCTCAGGCCCAATCCCAGAACTCACACTTCCACCCTCGTGCCCTTCAATTGCGCGATCCCGACCAGAGGTGTGAGTGTGTAGGGTGTCTTGATTCTCAAATGCGAAAATTGATCACGCCCCTTTTGCACCCTTGATCCACACTTTACCCAGCTTGGGTGAAGGGGTCGTCGTCGTCTTCCTCCGCTTAGCCGGCATCCCAACTAAGGAGCTCCAGACCGTCCTCTCCCCGGCCACCTCCACCAGCTCCTCCGGCAGGACCCCAAGGCGTTCCCGGACCAGATTGGAGATGTAACCTCTCCAACGTGTCCTGGGTCGACCCGGGGGCCTCCTGCCGGCAGGACATGCCCGAAACACCTCCCCGGGGAGGCGTCCTGACCAGATGCCCAAACCACCTCAACTGACTCCTTTCGATCCGGAGGAGCAGCGGTTCTACTCCGAGTCCCTCCCGAATGTCAGAGCTCCTCACCCTATCTCTAAGGCTGAGCCCGACCACCCTACGGAGGAAACTCATTTCGGCCGCTTGTATCCGCGATCTCGTTCTTTCGGTCATTACCCAAAGCTCATGACCCTAGGTGAGAATTGGGACGTAGATCGACCGGTAAATCGAGAGCCACGACAGATCGGCTCAGCGTCCGCATCACTGCAGACCCTGAACCAATCCACCTGTCGATCTCCCGATCCCTCCTACCCTCACTCGTGAACAAGACCCCGAGATACTTAAACTCCTCCACTTGAGGTAGGACTTCTCTCCCGACCCGGAGTTGGCAAGCCACCCTTTTCCGGTCCAGAACCATGGTCTCAGATTAGGAGGTGCTGATTCTCATCCCAGCCGCTTCACACTCGGCCGCAAACCTACCCAGCAAGAGCTGAAGGTCAGAGCTGGATGAAGCTAGGAGGACCACATCATCCGCAAAAAGCAGAGACGAGATTCTCCTGCCACCAAACTCGACACACTCCACACCACGGCTGCGTCTAGAAATTCTGTCCATAAAAGTGATGAACAGAACCGGTGACAACGGGCAGCCCTGGAGGAGTCCAACCCTCACCGGGAACAGGTCCGACTTACTACCGGCTATGCGGACCAAACTCACGCTCCTCTGGTAAAGGGACTGAATGGCCCTTAACAGAAAGCCACCCACCCCATACTCCTGGAGCGTCCCCCACAGGGTGCCCCTGGGGACACGGTCATAAGCCTTCTCCAAATCCACAAAACACATGTGGATTGGTTGGGCAAACTCCCATGCCCCCTCCATCACCCTAGCATGGGTATAGAGCTGGTCCACAGTTCCACGGCCAGGACGAAAACCACATTGCTCCTCCTCAATCTGAGAAGGGTATTGGGTGAAGGATATTACCCACAATCCATTGCTGCAGGAGAAAAGGCACAACTTCCTTTTCTGAAAATATGTATTTTCTAATGAAACTAGTTAATTTTAGTACCGAGGATATCGGGCTTCACTGGTCCACCGCGGTCAAAGATCTGCGAGTCCACCGTTGTTGACTCGGCTACCGGTGCTGTGTCAACATGGAGCTGGGAGCCGAGTTGATTCAAAAGAGAAGCAGCGTCAACTAAAAGAGCCGCAGTGTTTCTGTGGTCTTCCTCAGGGATCCACAAGTGACTACAGCTTGGCTTCGGAGCGGTCCGTGAGTCCTGGCTGCCCCGGGAAACGGGAACAGCCAGCCTCCTGCTCTAGCAACTTTTCCCAGGCGACGTAAAGCACAGAAATATAATTTTACGTACTGATAAAAAGAAACAGGAACTGCTTGGATGGTCTGTTAGTGCAGTCAGTAACCACAGCTACCCCTCTGTGTCCAACTAATCCCATGATTAACATCCAAACACACACACACACACACACACACACACACACACACACACACACACAACTACAGTTCAGAGAGTTGAAATGGCCGAATATCTGTTAACGTGAGGCCGAGACTTTTCTTCTGAGCTAGCGCTGAAGTCACGTGACTCTGATGCTCATTAATTATTCAGATTTTTAAGCATTAAATTCCACTTAAACAGAAGAGTTACAAAAACATTCACCCCCCTCAGAGTTGTCATGGATGTAAACTAGATCTATTAAACCTAGAATGGGTGTTTGCACCAGCCTGTAAACATGTTTGCTTCTGCTGTGAAATTTGTATTTTTAACATGCCAGCCCCTAGTGGAAGAGGGTGGAACTGCAATTTTAGCTTGGCTTCAAAATCTGCAGACCATAATAGCCCCTTGGAACAGACTCATGTTGCCAAGGTGACCAAACTGACAGCTCTGCACTCAAACATTTCCAAACAAGAACAAAACTAAGTTCAAACAGAGCATCATTCATCTCCTTAAACATAAACTGTAAACAACAACCCACTGCTCCCCTGTCCCAACTGCGTTTATAACCTCTGCCATACGTTTGGCTCTCTTTATGGGGGGTTAGGGTTGGGGGGGGGGGGGTAGTAATGCCACTCATGAGCTGAGGACGTGGCGTGACCAAATATGGTTAATTGTGGGTGTTTCTGTATGTAAATGACTGAGCGGACACGAGCACCTGGGTATGCACGGGTGGGATGTATCATTGCTCTGAACCCACTCAGGTCCCTCTGTTTCCAGGTCAGGTTCTTCATAGTCACTCATACCGGTTTGCGGAGCCGTTCTCTGGCCAGACTGTGGTGATTCTGGGAGCCAAGTCTTCAGGACTGGACATTTCCATTGAACTGGCGAAGGCCGGCGCCAAGGTAACAGTCGGCTTCAAAATCCAGCTTTAGATCAGAACCGTGACAGGAAAGGGTCTTCAGTGCCTCTTACTGTCTGATCACATGAAGGTCCAAACCAAACTGAAAACCTTTTTGCCCCCAGGTGACCCTGAGTCACGGTTACCCCCCACTTACCTTTCCTCTTCCTCCTGGGATCCAACAGTCCGGTTCAGTGGTGGCGGTAGACAATGCCGGCTGTCTCCGCCTCCAGGTGGGCTTCATTTTCACAAATCAGTACAAACCCAAACCAGTTTTGTCTGGAAACCACACCACTGTAGCAACACATGTTTGGTGTGTACCCAGGACGGCTCGGTGTGCAAGGCTGACGTCCTGATGTTCTGCACCGGCTACAACTTCCACTACCCCTTCCTGGATGCAGCTCAGCTGGGTTTGGAGATCCAGGATCACATGGTGTCTCCTCTGTACCGCTTCATGCTTCCTCCCGCATTCCCGTCACTCTTCTTCATCGGGATCTGTAAAATCATCTGCCCCTTCCCCAACTTCAACTGTCAGGTCAGCCGAGTTGTGTGTGTGTGTGTGTGTGTGTGTGTTGGGAGGTTGTACACGCTTTCATGTGTGCTTCAGGTCCAGTTTGCTCTGGCTGTGTTGGATGGTTCGGTTCCCCTGCCATCGCGTGAGCAGATGGAGAAGGAGGTCCAGCAGGAGCAGCAGGAGAAACTGGAGAAGGGGGTCCAGTGGCGCCACCTGCTGAAACTAGACCAGGGTCAGTGGGAGTACTGCGACACGCTGGCTCAGTTGGCAGGCTTCCCGCCGCTGCAACCAGTCGTTCGCAGCTTGTACGAGGAGGTGTGGCGTCAGAGACAGAATCACCCAGTGAACTACCGGAGGAACAACTACCAGCTCGTCAGCGCCACCCGGTGGGAGCTGATCCACTCCCCAGAACCTGAGCGACCCAATGTCTGAAAAAGGAAGTCCTGCTGATCCATGCGTCTTAAATTCGGCTCTTCTCCAGGAAGTGACCCGAGGAACCAGTGTTTGAGTCTCAACATCACGATCAAGCTCCTGGTTCTACGGAGTTTTTTGGACAGTTCTGCTCACCAGTAATAATTCCTACTGACGGATTGGCTCCTCGCTCTGGAACCTGCTGCCGGTGTCTGACTCTGTTCTTCCTCACTCTCACGACGGGTTGGTTTGGAATGTAATTTCTGCCCGTTTTGGTCATCCTGTTGGTTCTGGTGATTCTACAGATTGAAACACTTTCAGGTTCAGGAGAAAAGCTTTATTGATCACGTGTGAAACTAATAAAAACATTCAAATGAAGGTGTTTGTCAAACTTTCTTCTTAATGAATTCTTCATTCCAGCCCCCCACACACCCAGTTGTTTGTATTATAATGTTAGTGCAATGTTTCCGTTTCTCTGATAATAACATTTAATGACACCTCTACCCAAGGGTTCTCGAACCCTGTCAAGCATCGGACCTCCTTCCTGTCATTGTGGAAACAGGAAGTTCTATTTGGAGATGATCCGATAGGCTGCAGCTTCCACCCGTCATTGAAGTCTCATGTATTTGTTCTGACAGGAACCATTTAGACTTTAGTGATTCAGAACTCAGTGTTTGTGGTTTGTGACCCTGTTTTGAGTCTTTGGGACATTCAGTCCAGTCTAGAGGGGCAGTGCCAGTGTTTGGTCCGTTAAACTCTTCAGACGTTACCTGGTTTATTCTACTACTGATATTTACAGTTTTGCTCATTTGGCATCGACTGAGAGAAACATCTGCAGTAGACCGTGTGTGCGTGGTCTTTCCAGAGTTCAGACTTTGTGTTTTTGTTGGAAACTCACAGTTCTTTGGGAGGCTCTGATCAACATGTTTTATGTTCATTTCCTAAAGTAAATGTCTCTCAAATGTCCTAGAAGATTACCCTAGAAGATTTGGACTCGTCCTCCAGGTGGAGTTCCCTCTCAACCTTCTCGGCCACTTCCTGATCGTCCTCTCCTGCTCCGTCCTTCTTAAGGATTGCCAGTGGCCACCAGAGGGAACCATTGCGCCTGTCTTGATGGACAGTTCGTTCTGCTGTCCAGCAGCAGGGGGGACCTTTGTCTCCAGTCAAGAAGTACAGCAAAGCGTTAAGCCAGGCATTGCAGGAAGCCAGCGGCCTTGTGACCTTGTAGCAGATGGAGACGGTCTTCATGGCATTGCAGCCACCTAGCTGTCCTCGCCGCAGGAGCAGGAACAACGTCCGAGTCACATGGAAGGGCAGGAAGCAGAGAGCAAACAGCAGAGTGATAGTAACAATGGTTTTGATGGATTTTCGTCGACGCCGTATGTAGTGTGAGTATTGGGATCCAGAGATGGAGACAGAAGTCCTCTCCCGGTCTCGGACTCCGTCTGCAGCTCCGTCACCAACTGGACCATCCTCCACACCCTCTATTGAGCTGGGCGGAGAGCGCAGGCTCTGGAATATGGTCCGGACCACCTGAGAGTAGCACCAGGCAATGATGACAAATGGAACAAAGAAGCCCAACAGGTGAAGGACGATGCCATATGGAACATATTCAGCAAACTCCTTATCGATGGCGTCATCCCAACAGTTCACATACCAGTCCTCGGACTGGTCCCCAGTGCCGTTCTCACTGAACCTCACTGCATCAGATCCAGCAGGTCCGGTGCCTCCTCTCATAACCCATCCCGTTTGGGCAAACCTGAAGATGGGACAGGTGAGTATGAAGACCACCACCCACACCAGGGCACAGGTCCCTTTCACCAGTCGCTTGCTCTCCAGAGTGATGGTCCTCATTGGATGGCAGATCCCCAGATACCTGGACAAACGAGGCAGCAGTCAAAACCAGACGCTTCAACAACATTTCATCAATTAGTCAACAAGTCTAACAACCAGCTGTGCTTTAAATCATTCCATCTGAGTCCTTGACACCATTGCACTCGAAAGATCAAACTTATATCTGGCAAATAAAAAGCTCCACGGAGATTCACTAAATCTGTCACAGATCAGAAAAGAGAATGCAGGAAAGCTGAGCGTTAATTCAGAAAAGGTAACCTACCAGATCACTACGAAACCTAAATGCAACTGCACACTTACAGCTCTGACTTAAATAAGGGAGACGAGCTTTTTCTCCAAAGTCATTAGTGATAATATTAACAACTCCCGTGTTCTGTTTGGAAATTGAGAGATTAGCTTATCTCCCAACACTGTTAAGCCCTGATTCCATGTCCCAAACTTGGTGTAATGAGTCTGCATCCTTTTTTAGTGAGAAAATCATAAACATCCATGGACGTAGTTTTGACTTTAGAAGTGGGGGGACACAACTGGCATGAGTACCATGGGGGTATTTACAGTGAGTATACAAAAATATGTATAAAACTACAGCCTAGAGGACATGTCATTCAAGTCCTACATTAAACAGGTTTGTAGGATTTCCTTTTTCCACCTTCGGAATATTGCTAAGATTAGAAGCATCCTTTCCAGGAGTGATGCTGAAAAACTAGTTCATGCATTTATTACATCAAGACTGGATTACTGTAATTCATTACTCTCAGGAAGTCCACAGAATGCAGTTAAAAGTCTTCAGCTTGTCCAAAATGCTGCAGCTAGAGTTCTGATGAGAATTAAAAAGAGAGATCATATCTCTCCTGTCTTAGCTTCCCTACATTGGCTACCTGTTAAATTCAGAATAGATTTTAAGATCCTTCTTCTCACATATAAAGCTCCATCACACATCCATGACCTGATTGTTCCATGTGTTCCTAACCGAGCACTTTGCTCTCAGACTGCAGGTCTACTGGTGGTTCCCAGAATTTCTAAAAATAGGATTGGAGGCAGATCTTTTAGTTATCAGGCTCCTCTCTTGTGGAACCAACTCCCAGCTTTAGTCCGTGAGGCAGACACCTTGTCTACATTTAAGACTAGGCTTAAAACATTTTTATTTGATAGGGCCTATGGTTAAAATCTGATGTTAGCCTAGATCTGGACAAGTGGGGGAGTACAGGGAGGTGGAGTGTACAGTCGGTAAAGACGGCTCTCCCTTGCCCTGCCTCCAACATGCCTCCATCTAAATAGGATAGATTATCCAGAGTTATCTCTGTAGTTATGCTGCTATAGGCTTAGACTGCTGGAGGACATACTGACCACTTTCCACACTCGACTGCTTTCTTCTACAGTCTGCTCTTTAACTGTATTATTTCCTGCTATTTCAGCTGTTAACTTTATTTTTTCTCTAAGTGTTTTTCTCCCAAGAAGAAGCTACAACGATGTTCTGCTGAGCTGTGGTGGCCTCATGGAGGGGGCCATCGTCTAGCACACTGCTGCTAACCACTTAAACATTCTCCCTCTCCTGATAATAACATTTTACCCTCTTTGACGTTGGATGTGCTACTACTAGTTTACCCGTTTAATTATAGATTCACTAGGATAAATACAATAAAGTTTATCTCTCACCAAATAGAATATTTACTAAGAACTCACAATGTAACCATAGAAACACTACTTGATATATAAGGTGTGTGTGTGTGTGTGTGTTCTCGATCCCCAGTGAGTCGTGGAGGATGGCTGCTGAGCCAGGATTCTCTGGAGGTTTCTTCCTGTTAAAAGGGAGTTTTCCTCTCCACTGTCGCTTCATGCTTGCTTAGTATGAGGATTGCTGTAAAGACTCTGACACTAGTCAGTGACTCGATGCAACCTGCTGGGTTCCTTATATAGGAAACTTTTTAATGATTGGCTTAATGAACTGACCTGTACTGGAATGTTTACTGGTTGAAGGTCCTTGAGACAACTGGTCCTAATTTGGTGCTTCAGAAATAAATGGAATAGAATTGAATAGAGGCTCTTTTATGCAATGTCAGGAATGCAGAAGTGCCAAGTACACATGTGACAGGAAAGGCCAATCACTCGTTAGCAAATATCAGCAGAGCCAGTAGATGAGCTCATGGACAGTTCTAATGGGAAAAGGCTTCAACACAAGCAGTTGTTTTCTGCTTGGTCCTAGTGCTGAACCAGTGTCTAGTTAGTATAGAGTGAGATCGTTTTTGGATGGTAAAAAGTGCCGGGGACAAAAATTGACTTTGGAAAAAGAAATAGTACGCCCATGTAAACATCTGATTAGTCAAGTCAACTTTATACAGCGTTTTAAGACAGCATGAACGCTGAACAAAGTGCTTAACAAGCAAAATAAAAACGGCAAAAACAACAGCCATTTCCTATAATGCTGAAAATAAGTTAAAGGTTCATTATAAAAGAAATAAAAACATTAATTAAAACCAAAAACATACAAATGATTCAAAAGAACTTTAAAGTGACTAAAACCAGATGCAATCTCACACTGAATAAAAGGCACCTGAGAACAGGTGAATCTTAAGAAGGGATTTAAAACCTGATCTGGCAGTGTATACCACAACCTTAGTGCTGCTACTGAGAAAGCTCCTGAGCTTCTGCTTCGTTGTCAGCACCTCCAGGAGAAGCCGGCCAGGTGGTCTCAGTGACCGAGACGGGGAGTGAGCAACTAAAAGCTCACAGGTACAGCGGGTATGGGTGTAAACGCCAACAAACGCACCTAAAATCAACAGGCAGCCAGTGCAGCAAAGCCAGATGTGATCCCTCTTCCTGGAATCCATCAGTAGGTGTGCTGCTGCATTTTTCACCATTTGAAGATGGGAGAGGTGACACTGAGGGACACCAAGGTACAGTGAGTTACAGTAGTCAAGGCGTGATGTAATGAATGTGTGAATCACTGTCTCACAGTCACAAATTGAGAGCAGAAGGTTAACCTTGGCAATCCTCCTTAAATGGTAAAAACCAGCTTTTGTTACCGCGCTGATTTGTTTGTTGAAAAGTAAGATGGGTCGCTGCAGGTTTCAGAAACGGGATCAGTGGACCAAGGTCAGCTACACAGCCTACTGGACACACTGGGACTAAAAGCATGACCTCGGGCTGGTTGTTATTGAAGTGTAAAACATTTGCACACATCCAGGTTTTAACCTCATCGAGGCCACGGTTCTTTCTCCGTGATGTTACTTTAAATCCTGCAGCCAAACATGGCACGGAGGACCCTCGTTAAAATGTATCAGCACGATGGATTCAATAGTTTACAGAACTAACTCCGGGCGGTGAGGCGAGTTTTTAAGGCTCACTGCAGAAATAAAAACAGAGCATCAACAGTCAGTGTGTGTGTGTGTGTGTGTGTGTGTGTGTGTGTGTGTGTGTGTGTGTGTGTGTGTGTGTGTGTGTGTGTGTGTGTGTGTGTGTGTGTGTGGAGCAGCTTTCTCTGTGCTTCTAAACGACTTGGACACGTCTTTAAAACCACAAGTAGAAGCTCTAAAAGCTGTTCTTCTAAAGAAAGATGTTTGCGTCATCACCAGACGCCATCTCTGACAAACCTAAAAAATTACAGCATTGCACGATACAGTCGTTCTTTCCACCATTTTCTGATTGGTTATTTCTGAATTGGCTAGTCCCGCCCCTCCAGACTCGTCCTCTGGGTAGAATAGACAGAGGGCGAGTCTGGCAGGCCAACCCTTTCCACCCAGCCCCCCAAACCTTTGTGCCCTGACGCCGCTCCAATTGGGGGACTTTTAACTTTAACAGCAAAACTCACGTCCCAGTCTTGTGCTTTAAAACAAGCCATTTTAAATTAACTCATTACCTGCTGGCCTTTTCCTGATTTCAAAAGCCTCTCACTGGCAGCATTTTTAGAGTGTTTTTACTGTTTTTTGAAGACTCACAGAACGTTGCACTCTATAATGATGTCGACGCCAAAACTACCCAACAAAAAGAAGACTCCCTTCTTACATCAGGACGAATGCACGTGTTTCGAGCTTTATCCGTTCTTTCATAATCCGTTGTTGAATTGTGATCGGCAGGAGCTTTTCCAGTTCACGCCTCACTTTTTTCACAGCAGCGACCAAAACGTTCTCCTAACACGTGGATTTTCTGCTTCCCGATCACATGACATGTGACATGTGTATGAAGATTGGCTTTAGAGCTGGGAAGTTTGTTCTCACGGTGCGGGGGCTTGTTCCGATGTCTGCCCAGTAAAAAACTGTAAATGTCGTCATTGGCCGCGATCAGTTGGATTTAAATTGACGACTTTTGTCGCAGTTAATGAGTTAAGATATAATACGAGCATCTGGCCCTCACAGTGTCTACTGGAAAAAAACTAATTTATTTAACAACCCCTGGTCTAGGCTGAACAGGCCTACACTAAACAGGTCTATGCTGAGTAGGTCTAGACTGAGCAGGTCTAGGCTGTGTATATCTAGGCCAGGGATTCCCAAAGTGTGGTGGTGCGAGCTGTATGGCGTTTAAAGCGTGCCACAACCCGTGCACGCGCATTGGGTCCACAGCGCGCGTGTGAACGGGACTCGCGAGCGAAAATATACATGGCAGCGCGCGCGTGAACGGGACTCGCGAGCGAAAATATACATGGCGAGAGGTCATTTGTGCACTGAGAGGGAGCAAACTGTGTCTGTGAGCGCACAAGGATGTGCACAAGTGACAAACCTGCGTGCGCGCGTTGCCAACGAGCACACGGCAGAGGAAAACGTGCGCGCGCAGCAGCCTCTCTGCGCGCTCGGCAGCCTCTGCGCGCTCGGTTTCTAATTCCGCTCGCTCGGCTGTGAGGGGTTTTGGCACTCTGGAGGCGTGGCCTGTGGCAGATCTTCCCTGTCCTCTGATTGGTTAGTTTACCCCGCACTTTACTCTCTACCTATCTATATAAAAAAATCGGAGAGTCAGCAGTTGCTGTCATATCTCAGCTGGGAGAGCAGGTGACTCTCACTCTAGAGGACCCAGGTTCGAGTCCGGCCAAGGAACATAGAGTTGATGTCATATTATTCTTTCCTAATTCCTGTTATATTTTTTTACAGTTGTGACCGTTCAACTGTCATTAAACGTCCGAATGTTTGCTGGGCAGTGTTTTAAAAAGTGCACATAAGCTAGATGGTTTTAACCAGGTAAAAATAGACTTGTGGGTGTAGGTATGTTCAACTTTAAAAAGTTCTTGCCTCATTAATGTATTGTTTATTTTTTTCAGCATTTAATTGACAAATTATCCTTTCAAATAATTAATTGATGAGTTACATAATTGTCCATTTAGAATTGTTGAATGGACTGAGTCAAGTTTGGTGCACTTTATATATTTCAAAACATGTTTTTTTTATTTTAATTATGCATATAAATAATTTAAATGTTAATTTATTGAAATATTTCTATTTTTTCATTACCTCACCCTTGTTTTGACAAAAACAAGACCTTGCTGGATAATATCACGGAGAAACTATTTGTTCACAGTACATGGCTCAGTGAGGATCTGTATACCAAAGGAGGAGATACTCAGAAATCTGTCTGCAGATTGTTACAACCCAGACTGGAAGTGGTGGGCTGTAATAAGAAAGGAGACCAAACAGAGGAGTGAAGAAAAACACAATTAAACACAAATGAAAACCCAATGAGACGGTGGGGGCATCACAACACGTTCAGGACTACCCAAACACCAGTAATTCTTGACTGCACTGATCTGAGGTGTCAATGGCCATATTCTCCTCTCTTCCAGAGTCATATATTTTCCTCAAGTTCAACTGCACTCTGAAGAGGCTCATTTGGATTGTGCCACATAGGCCAGTGACCTTTGTCTCAGCACTGTATGCTGGAACTATCAGCGACCAACCTGGGAATCTGGTGTGTTGAAAATGCTACAACTAGAGATGGTCATCATGGTAGACAGGGGTTTCTTCATTGATGACATTGTGCCCTGCAAAGTGTACAGGCCAGCTTTTCTTTCTGGCAAACCTCAAATGTCTGCATGTGAAGTTATAGAAACAGAAGCCATAACATCTCTGAGTGCATGTGGAGCGCTCCATTCATCTGGTCCAAGAACACTAGGTTTTTGATTGTTATTCCCCTCCTTGCATTTGTAAACAATCAGCTATATGCTGTGGTTTTTCTCCTTACCAACTTTTAAAATAGCCCACTAGTGAAGGCCTGGGCAAAGAAGCCTGATGTCTGAGAACCTCAACATATGTACGGCAACCACACTGTATATTTACACACTTTCATAAAGAAGCTGCATATCAAGCTTTCATTCAGATGACCTTCAACAGTGCTGCACCCTGCTGAGGGACATCCGAGTAAAACCTTGAGATGGCCATTTTCTGTTCACTAACTTGCTTTAGTAAATCTTTACTGTGGTTAAATAAATCAGTTGTTGAACCCCCCACTCCTCTGTTTGGTCTCCTTTCTTATTACAGCCCACCACTTCCAGTCTGGGTTGTAACAATCTGCAGACAGATTTCTGAGTATCTCCTCCTTTGGTATACAGATCCTCACTGAGCCATGTACTGTGAACAAATAGTTTCTCCATGATATTATCCAGCAAGGTCTTGTTTTTGTCAAAACAAGGGTGAGGTAATGAAAAAATAGAAATATTTCATTAAATTAACATTTAAATTATTTATATGCATCATTAAAATAAAAAAAACATGTTTTGAAATATATAAAGTGCACCAAACTTGACTCAGTCCATTCAACAATTCTAAATGGACAATTATGTAACTCGTCAATTAATTATTTGAAAGGATAATTTGTCAATTAAATGCTGAAAAAAATAAACAATACATTAATGAGGCAAGAACTTTTTAAAGTTGAACATACCTACACCCACAAGTCTATTTTTACCTGGTAAAAACCATCTAGCTTATGTGCACTTTTTAAAACACTGCCCAGCAAACATTCGGACGTTTAATGACAGTTGAACGGTCACAACTGTAAAATAATATCACAGGAATTAGGAAAGAATAATATGACATCAACTCTATGTTCCTTGGCCGGACATGAACCTGGGTCCTCTAGAGTGAGAGTCACCTGCTCTCACAGCTGAGCTATGACAGCAACTGCTGAATCTCAGATTTTTTTATATAGATAGGTAGAGAGTAAAGTGCGGGGTGAACTAACCAATCAGAGTACAGGGAAGATCTGCCACAGGCCACGCCTCCAGAGTGCCAAAAGCCCTCACAGCCGAGGGAGCGGAATTAGAAACCGAGCGCGCAGAGGCTGCCGAGCGCGCAGAGAGGCTGCCGCGCGCACACGTTTTCCTCTGCTGTGTGCTCGTTGGCAACGCGCGCACGCAGGTTTGTCACTTGTGCACATCCTTGTGCGCTCACAGACACAGTTTGCTCCCTCTCAGTGCACAAATGACCTCTCGCCATGTATATTTTCGCTCGCGAGTCCCGTTCACGCGCGCGCTGCCATGTATATTTTCGCTCGCGAGTCCCGTTCACACGCGCGCTGTGGACCCAATGCGCGTGCACGGGTTGTGGCACGGGTCTGACGCGATAGAGCTGCCGCTAGGAGGCGCGCGAGGTAAAAAGTGTAATGGCTGCGGAGCTCAGAAGTCTGTCAAAAGTCACCATTAGCGTAGCCAGAAACTCATTTGTGGGTGGGCCTAAGAAAATGTAATTGAAAACAAGTATATTTTGCGTGTGTGTGTGTGTGTGTGTGTGTGTGTGTGTGTGTGTGTGTGTGTGTGTGTGTGTGTGTGTGTGTGTGTGTGTGTGTGTGTGTGTGTTCTCCGCACATGCCCTAGCTCAGGGGTCGGCAATCCGCGGCTCTGGAGACGCATGCGGCTCTTCCATCCATCTGATGCGGCTCTCTGTATTGTAAAATAATGAATGGATATTTAAATAAAATGCTTTATATTTTACTGCATTAATTTTACATCTGTATGTTAATTCTAAATGTAAAGATTGTCTGCGTAAACCTGAACAGTTCCAACCTGGTCTTACTGTGAGACCGGGTTGACGCGTCACGCTTGTGCGTAATCGTATAGGCGCTTTCTGAGCTGAAGACGATGTGAGATTCTGGGACTCTCCTCAGACGCCACATTGGAGACAGGAACAAGCACAATTCAGCCAAAGTTTCATCATCAGGGAACATTTTCTAAGTGACAAGTCTCTCTGAGAGACCGGGTTTGGAAAACTCTCGCTTCAGTGGAAGGAATCTTCCTGCATGCGCCCTGGTTCTGCGACGCGCTTCAAGCCCCTCTCCACATCTTCAGCTCGCTGTGCACCTTATGTACGTGCTGACAGTGAGCTGCGCTGAGAAGTGTCCAGCTCAGTTGTTCAAAAGGAAATCTTTTCTTGAGTGATTTAGCTACAGCTGTGATTTGCGTAGAATACAGTGTCAGTTCGTCTGCATGCGTCGGGGTAATCCTTTCTATTCTTTCTCCGTCAAAATAAACGGCCAAACACGGGAAACTGTCCGGTCAACACAAGCCCTGCTTTTAAGTGTTTTGTTTTCTTGTGAAAATTGTTGCAAAGAGATAAAAATTAAACTTGATTAACACCAGAGCCAGGCGCACCGCGCCGTTATCTCCGTCACTGTAAATGAGGGAAAAACAAAATGATCGGATCCTTTTCTGACCTTCCCCACCTACAAAGTTTAATTACAACAATCAAACGTGACAGAGCCTGGATTTGTATTCTGAACAGTCTAAACATGTTTTAAAAAGAAACGTATGACAAAAGTGGCACCTGCTCAGTAAAACCACCAACAGGGTGAAAAATATCAAAATATTGTAGGCAGAGACGGGCTACAACTTCTGGATCCACTCTATATAAATCGTTTTATTGATTATCGTCTTATGAAAGATAACTTTGATGTACACGAGCGACCGGTACTGGCTGCTGTCACCTGTTGTGAGCAGCGCTCTGCTGTCTGAGGGTAGGCCCCGCCCACAACGCCGCGGCTGCTGCGGTGTTTTCTTTACTGTGGGAAACGGGTAATAATGGCTCTTTGATGGGAACAGGTTGCCGACCCCTGGTTTAGCGTGACGTCTGATATATATATATATATATATATATATATATATATATATATATATATATATATATATATATATATATATATATAGCCATGCCCTGATGTGGGGGCTGGGGGGTGCGTCAACATGGTCGGGACATAGAAGGGGGTGCACGGCTAAATAAGTTTGGGAACCACTGGCCTAGGCTGAACAGCTGTAAGCGGAACGGGTCTAGCCTGTGTTGGTCTAAGCTGAGCAGGTCAAGGCTGGGTAGGTCTAGACTGAGCAAGTCTAGGCTGTGTAGGTCTAGGCTGAACAGGTCTAGGCTGTATAGGTCTAGACTGAGCAGGTCTAGGCTGTATAGGTCTAGGCTGAACAGGTCTAGACTGTGTAGCTCTAGGCTGAACAGGTCTAGGCTGTGTAGGTCTAGGCTGTGTATGTTTAGGCTGAACAGGTCTAGACTCTGTAGGTTTAGACTGAACAGGTCTAGGCTGTGTAGGTCTAGGCTGAACAGGTCTATACTATGTAGGTCTAGGCTGTGTAGGTCTAGGTTGAAAAGGTCTAGGCTGTGTAGGTCTAGACTGAACAGGTCTAGAATGTGTAGGTCAAGGCTGTGAAGGTCTAGGCTGATTAGGTCTAGGTTGAACAGGTCTAGGCTATGTGGGTGTAGACTGTAAAGGTCTGGGCTGTGTAGGTCTAGACTGAACAGGTCTAGACTGTGTTGGTTTAGGCTGAACATAGGCTGTGTAGGTCTAGGCTGTGTGGGTCTAGACTGTACAGGTCTAGGCTGTGTAGGTCTAGGCTGAAAAGGTCTAGGCTGTGTAGGTCTAGACTGAACAGGTCTAGACTGAGTAGGTCTAGGCTGAAAAGGTCTAGGTTGTGTAGGTCTAGACTGAACAGGTCTAGGCTGTGTAGGTCTAGGCTGAACAGGTCAATAGTTCACGTTGCTCTCCAGAATTCGGTAAGAAAATCAGTTCTGGTCCAGCTGTAAAACTAGACTTCATCACGTAGACTCTTTCTGGGCTGCTGCCCTGTGAGCAGGTCAAAGGTCAAGACTGTCAACGATTAACGATACCAGAAATATAGACGAGCTGTTTGTACATAAATTAAGAACACATGAGGAGTTATTTCGGCCCACCCCAGTGTTTTCTTCTCACACCAGAAGCAGCTCAGAGGAACAGAATTGGAGAACCAGAACCATCAGCTCTCTGGGGGCCCAAACCCATGCTCCTGACTGAATTCACAGGGAACCAAAGTGACCCCTGTAGACCAACAAACCAGCAGATGGAGTGTCTGGATTAGTACCTTCTTCAGAACCCTGCCATCTCCAGTCCCATACATGTCTACTGCCTCCTGGTGGAGGATCTGCAGGAAGCGAGGACCAATTTTATTTGTTTGTTTTGTACTGATGTCATAGATTTACATAATAAAGTTAAACTGATAATTATATAACTGGTAAACCACCATCAGACAATAGAGAAGTCAGTTGGAATTTTGTTATAATTATTATTTCATATTTTAGGTTTTAATGGGTCGACAAACCGGTTCTGAATCCCCCCAGTAACAATGTGTCACTTCCTGCCTCTCATCAGGATCTTACCTGTGGACGGAGATGCAAGTGAGGAAGAAGATGGAGCAGTAGAGGTTGAAGTAAAAGAGGAACCGGACCAGACGACACATGAAGTCCCCAAAAACCCAACGGTCCCTCAGGACGTAGCTGGCAACCAGGA